>NC_135373.1:71181212-71206212 GCF_049243985.1 Paroedura picta | reverse complement strand
TGCGCCACAAGGGGCTCTTTTAGACTACTTATCGGAGAGAATAAATTACATAGCAGTAAATTAGTAAACAACAATATTAAAATATCCAACAAATATGCAGTATAACCAGAAAAAGATTTTTTTTAACTGAAATTGTATTAAGGGCTAAGTGATCGGCATATAAAAGAAGAAGGTAAATATCCTTCCAGTTATTTACAGTTATACTTGTAGTTTTCTTTAGCAGTAAAATCCTATACATTAGGGCAATCCTCCTTCATGGTGTTATTGGTACTTTTATGTAGAGCGTTGCATTGTAAATACTGCTGCAGTAGACAGGACTTCCCACATAAGAGCATGAGTGGAAGGTGCAAGTGATGGCCTTTGTGGGAACTGGTTAAAGTAAATGATGAACTACCAAAAATTGTTTTTGTGTTCGGAATATGTATTGCAGTAATAATTTCTAATTCACTATTTTGGTTCCCCTTGGTCATCTGTTTTTCTAAACTAAAAAGGTTCCCTTAGGCCTTCTATGCCAGACATGTTCCCATTCTTTATCTTTTCAAGCTCTGTGGGCAATCAGAATGGGCACACAATATTCTAAATGTTCTGGTATCACATAATGCATTATGTTAACTGGTTGTTTCATTTGCAGTCCTTTCCTAATAAAATTCTTCATACTAACATTGCCTTTTCAGATACTACAGTTCACTGAGATGTTTTCAGCTTGATTGCAGAGAGTCTTCCTCTATGACTCTAAAATTTCTTTTAAAGGTAGTAGTCAAGTTAAATCCATCAATCTGTCTATGAGGTTAATAATATTTGTTTCCAAAGTGCATCATGTGACAGCAGTATAGTTTATATCTATCTGACATTTTGTAGAATAATCTTTCAATTTGGAGAGATCCTTTTTGAACTGTTTCAAATGGCCACTTAATTGTGAACTCTGACTGAAATTCAAGTATAGTTAGATAACTGAGGGGCTTCTCCCTTCTACTCTCCTCCCCTTGTGGAAATTTTAAAATTTATTACTACCTGTTCTTCCTAAGCATCTGAAGTTTTATGGGATAATAAATTGTTTGACATGTTGCAGAAACCTTGATGAAGGATTTTATCAAACTTTCTGAGAGTCCATGCATGCTGTATAGCAGTGGTCCCCAACCTTTTTATCACCGGGGACCGGTCAACGCTTGACAATTTTATTGAGGCCCGGGGGGGGGGGGGGTAATTTTTTGCCAAGGGACGTCACAGCTGCTGCCTGAGCCCCTGCTCCACTTGCTTTCCCACCGGTGCCCCTGACTTCCTACCGCCCGCTGGGCAGTGCCACGCCGAGGGGGAGCCCCAGCCATGGTGGCTTTGGAGAGCACCAAAGATGAGCTGGCGGCAGAGCCAGCAGCCCCCAAGGCAGCATCCGGGGAGGAGGACGAGGAAGAGCCACTGCCCGGGACCAAATGATCTATGGACCGGTACCAGTCCCTGGACCGGGGGTTGGGGACCACTGCTGTATAGGATCCAAGAACTAGTGAGAAGCCTTTCGGGTTTTCTCATAACAGCAGTATTTTGACTTGGATCCAGCACAGAATTTCCAAAAACAGAAAAGAAAGGCTGTTAGTAATAATAATAAATTAATAGAATTAAATAAATAGATAAGCATAGCAGAAAATGTTCTGATCCAGAGTCTGCAATTCTGTAGAAAAGTCAGCATTTATACTGCAGCATCCATATCTCCATGTAAGATGATATTTTCAATAGGACAGCTGATTACAATGCTTGTAAAAATTCATATGTGAAAAAATGTTCTCCAAATAATCAAAATACAGACAGCATAAAAACAATGAGCTACATAGATTTATTTTTAATTTTTGCAATAATTTTCCATTCCAATATATTTTGATAGTGTAGTCACTGTTTCCATTCATGCCAAGCTTATGTGTCATACCAGATCCTGATCAATGTGTAAGCCAATTTTGTGGTTAATAACTCAGCCTTAAAATCCACATGCTTATAGTATTGTTGCCGGGACAGTACTGGCATACCTTCCCAGAATCCTATATTTTCTCAGTAAAGAAGAGAAATGCCTTGGGTTGGGCTGCCATCAGTACGCTGATGACACCCAGCTCTATCTCCTCATGGACAGCCACCCGGACTCTCCCTCGGAACCATTCGCCAGATGTTTGGAAGCGGTGACAGAATGGTTTGAGCAGAATCGCCTGAAACTCAACCTCTCCAAGACGGAGGTCCTGTGGCTGGGAAGTAGGGGGCGGGAACAGGAAGCGCATTTACCCACCCTGGCAGGGGCGCATCTTACCATCGTGTCCCAGGCCAGAAACTCGGGTGTGACCATTGATGCCTCCCTGACTATGGAGGCGCAGGTCAGGAAAGTAGCTGGCCAGGCATTTTTCCATCTTCGCCAAGCTTGGCTACTAGCGCCCTACCTGTCCCCTGAACACCTGGCCACTGTGATCCATGCAACGGTCACCTCCAGATTAGATTTCTGTAACTCGCTCTACGCGGGCCTACCCCTGTCTCTGATCCGGAAACACCAGCTAGTACAAAATGCAGCTGCTAGGGTCCTCACCGGCACACCTTGGAGGGCCCACATCCAGCCTGTGCTGAGGCAGCTGCACTGGTTACCAATTGCTGTCCGAATCTGGTTCAAGGTTCTGGTTCTAACCTTTAAGGCTTTACACGGGCTGGGACCCACATACCTGAGGGACCGCCTAGCGCCCTATGTCCCCTGCAGGGCTCTGTGCTCTGCGAGTGAGAATCTTCTGGTCGTTCCCGGCCCTAGGGAAGCACGCCTAGCCTCGACCAGGGCCAGGGCCTTTTTGGTCCTGGCCCCCACCTGGTGGAATGAGCTCCCGGGAGAGCTGCGGGCCCTGCGGGCCCTTTCAACGTTCCGCAGGGCCTGCAAGACGGAGCTCTTCCGCCAGGTCTATGGTTAGGCTGGGGCTGCTGGGGTACATCAACTGCTCTCCCCCGGGCTTCTTCTTGAACATCGTTGACCTCCTTCTCCTCCACCCCCCCTTTTTTAGGAAGGGGGGTAGGAAGGGGATCTTATTATTGTGTCATCATGTTGTGACATTTTAAAGTCTTTTAATAGGAGTTTTAGTGGGGTTTTAAGACACTGTAACCCGCCACGAGCCATTTGGGAGTGGCGGGAAATAAATTGAAATAATAATAATAATAATAATAATAATAATGATCCAACCTGAGGGCATAGCATCTGCTTACACTGACCAGTCACAAGACAGTATGCTGTTGATACCGTCTGATGAGTAGGTAAGCCAGCCTGTGAATATTTTATTGTCAGGCCACCTGGGTGAGAATTGGAAAATAACAGTTTATTTAGTTCTGTTGCTAGAGGCTTGAGTAGAGGACACAGGGTTTTTACTCTCAGGACCAAGGGAAAAGAGATGGAAATCTTTGAAGATGGTAGCTAAAAGTGTTAAGGGTTTTATGTTATTTTGAGTGTTCTTTTTGTAACTTTATCACCTTGAATTGTAGTGTTAAGTGCTTAAGTCCCCTCAACCCCCTTGGGAATGTATGTACATTAATTTGTCCTGATTGCGGTTCCTTTTCATCTGGTTTCTTCTATCCAAAGTCACGGCTTACAGTCTGGTTTCTTCCCACCTCTTTGGAAAAAGTAATATGAGAGGACCCTGGTTTTATTTAGCTTGTGGTCATTCCAAGTCCAGGTCATGGGACAACCTATATAAAGAACAAGTGAAATTTGAGATCCTCCTTATGCATACCAGGGAGAAATAAAAACCAAGTTGTTACCTTTCCTGTCTGATAAAGCCTTGGTAGTGGGAGCTGTGGTTATCTTCCCTAGATCCTGAAGGAGTATCGAGAGGAGGAAAAAGGATCCCAGGAGGAGCCTTTGTCCTTATCTCTAGCAGCTCCTTTGAGAGGCAGTGCTGAGGGCCAGGCTATGTCCTTGGAGCAGGTTGGTACACCCCCCCCCCAGCAGAAGGTCAAATAAACAACAACATATAAGGAAGCAGCAGGGCTAGGAACCATACCTCATATATGATAGAGCGTTCCTGTACCAGTACACATAAGAAATGGATGCACTGGGGATATGTGAAATACTTCATTGGCCCTATCAAAAGCAGCCCTATATACTAGGACAGAAAAATCTACTTGTAAAGGCATAGCTTTGCCTGAGGCTCCTTTTTCAAATTCTTCATGTAGGTAGTTAGCTATTGGATAGTCAATGACAGGGGCGGCGGGGGGGGGGGGGGTTAATTGAGCTAAGACTTACTATTTATGTGTCTTGATATGCTTTTAATGTCTGCCCAAGTAATCTCACGTCCAATGACTTCTCAAATAGATACTATTAACTGCATTAGGCACAAAAAAGGACAGAAGCAAAAAACAGCCACTTCATTTTGTCTGATGTTACTCCTTTAAAAAATGCATGCAGTTAGATAGGTGAGAAGAGAGGATGAATTAATCCATGCTTTATACAAGTTGGTAAACTTAGTGACCTGAACGGTCGTATCCTTGGTAAATACATTCCTCTTCTTTGGTAAATTTAAAACATGATTCAAATTGGGCAAAATCAGCTTCATATTGACCGTTTACGCACTGGAGGTTTTATGCTGGGCTGCAGGCTGGAGTTTTAGTCATGGCACGTTGCCTCACCTCTTCCTGCACCCACACGGGGGAGCATTTGGCCTAGTGCACATCATCCGCCCCCGATTTGTGCTCCTGCAAGGGAGCTGCAGCAGTGAAGTTCCCAGTGCATAAATGGTCATTGAAATGACTGAGTTGCTACACTGAAGGTGCCAAATTATTCTGCACACAGCACTATGCTTAGGTGAACTTCGATGGGGAACAGCAAGGCAATGTTTAGGCCACTCTAGGTATAAAAATGTACGTCTAACAGCTGTCTGTTATTCAGCTTTCAGTGCTGCATAAATCAGGCTAGAAACACACAAAAGTGTAACTGGATGGGTTGATACATCTGCTGATCATGTTGTTGACTCAACAGAGAGTTGGCATATTTTTGAACAGAGTCCATAAATGCATCTACTGCTGATGGGAGCTTCTTGGGAAACAAAAGAGGGCATAAATGAGCAGGTACACAACATGTACGTGTTGTGAGAGGCCCTATTTAGGAACTCCTTTGGTTCTTATAACTTCCTCCTTTCCTCTTGGAGGTATTTTTACTTTAGGATTCATCTTCTGAGGGCAATAACATAATCACTGTGCCAATTATTTCTCCAGTTTAGGAAGCTGCATTTGACAAGTACTCACAATTGGCTGGTAGTCAGACACTCAGAAATGTGGCTGTATCCTGCTCTCAGGTGGGTTTATAGCAGAATGACATACAAACTATAGCCGTGATGATATGCCAGCATATTTTCAGCTTTCCTCCATTCTGCACAGAGCATATATATTTTGTGCTCCAGTGTTGGAGTAGCAATTTGGGCCGAAAGAAAGATTGTTGAGACAATATAAAGTTGATGCACTGTTTATTGAGGGAGGGAAATACATTTTTTATCACTGTTGTTTAGGTCTGGGGATCTTCTTTCATTGCTTACTTCTGTGGGGTATATTATTCTTGCATGACCATTTAGATGAGTGGGGGATATAGGTCAGTATTTGTGACCTGAATTGGAGTATCTTTAAGTGTCCCAAGCAGACCAGTGGTAGTAATATGCTGAAAATATGCTGTAAACTAGCGATCCCCAACCTGTGGGCCGCGGACCACATGTGGTCCGTCGACTAATTGGAGGTGGGCTGCGAAGGATGCCTCCCCCCCCCGGCCCTTTAGAACACACTTTTACTGCATCGTCTTTTAAGAGTTCACATTCCAGGATGTCTGGCTCCAGGTCAGTAACTACCCATTGTGGTTATCAGGGATGTTAAGCTTGCTCCTGTATAGTTCCTCTGTATAATTTTGCCACCTTTTAAAAATCTCTTCTGTTTCTGTGAGGTCCCTACCATTTTGGTCCCTTATCATACCCATCTTTGCATGAAACGTTCTCCTCATATTTCCAATTTTATTGAAAAGATCTCTGGTCCTCCCCATTCTATTGTTTTCTTCTATTTCTTTGCACTGTTCATTTAAGAAGGCATTCTTACCTCTTCTAGCTTTTCTCTGGAATTCTGCATTCAATTGGGTGTATCTTTCTCCTTCTCCCTTGCCTTTCACTTACCTTCTCTCCTTAGCTATTTGTAAAGCTTCCTCAGACAGCCATTTTGATTTCTTGCATTACTTTTTCTTTGGGATGGTTTTAATAGCTACCGCTTGTACAATGTTGCGAATCTCCGTCCATAGTTCTTCAGGCACTCTGTCTACCAGATCTAATTCTTTAAATCTATTTGTCACCTCTACTGTATATTTGTTGAGGATATGATTTAGTTCATACTTGAGTGGCCTAGTGTTTTCCCTACTTTCTTCAATTTAAACCTAAATTTTGCAACAAGAAGCTGATGATCTGAACCACAATCAGCTCCTGGTCTTGTTTTTACTGACTGTAAAGGAATGGGAAGGCGACTGTAAGCCGCTTTGAGCCTCCTTCAGGTAGGGAAAAGCGGCATATAAGAACCAACTCTTCTTCTTCTTCTTCTTCTTCTTCTTCTTCTTCTTCATCATCATCTAGCTTCTTAGCAGGTAGTCAGCAGGCCGGGAGGCCCTCGTCAGCAGGGCCAGCCTAGAAGGCCAAGAGGCCCTCGTTAGCAAGCGCTCCACCAAGATCCTTTGCCTAGGGCCCTCTCCCCTGACCTGCTGCTGGTTCCAGGCACTGAGGCATCTGAGAGCAAAGAGGCTAGAGTCCAGGGACAGAGGGCGGGAGCTGCAGGGGCAGGGCCAATCAGGGCAAAGCTGGCTGCACTCTGATTGGCCTTATTCCAACTTGGAAAGCCAGACACGTCCTGCCCCCTAGGCTGTTTCATAAATATATAGAGGAGCAGCAATGGATAAAGATTTATTGGACTGAATGCTTTCTTTAACACACTGCAACCTATTATGTACTTTTTATACATTAGAATCATAGAATCATAGAGTAGGAAGGGGCCATACAGGCCATCTAGTCCAACCCCCTGTTCAACTCAGGATTAGCCCTAAGCATCCTAAAGCATCCAAGAAAAGTGTGTATCCAACCTTTGCTTGAAGACTGCCAGTGAGGGGGAGCTCACCACCTCCTTACGCAGCCTATTTCACTGCTGAACTGACTGTGAAAATATTTTTCCTGATATCTAGCCTATATCGTTGTACTTGAAGTTTAAATCCATTACTGCGTGTCCTCTCGTCCGCAGCCAACAGAAACAGCATCCTGCCCTCCTCCACGTGATAACCTTTCAAATACTTAAAGAGGGCTATCATGTCCCCTCTTAACCTCCTTTTCTCCAGGCTGAACATTCCCAAGTCCCTCAACCTATCTTCATAGGGCTTGGTCCCTTGGCCCCAGATCATCTTCGTCGCTCTCTTCTGTACCCTTTCAATTTTATCTACGTCCTTCTTGAAGTGAGGCCTCCAGAACTGCACACAGTACTCCAGGTGTGGTCTGACCTGTGCCGTATACAATGGGACTATGACATCTTGTGATTTTGATGTGATGCCTCTGTTGATACAGCCCAAAATGGCATTTGCCTTTCTTACCGCTGCATCACACTGCCTGCTCATGTTTAGTTTACAATCCACAAGTACCCCAAGGTCTCGTTCACACACAGTGTTACCTAGAAGCGTATCCCCCATCCAGTAGGCATGCTTTTCATTTTTCTGACCCAGATGCAGAACTTTACACTTATCTTTATTAAATTGCACCTTGTTCTCATTTGCCCATTTTTTCATTGTGTTCAGATCTCGTCGAACTCTGTCTTTATCTTCCGGAGTATTTGCCAGTCCTCCCAATTTGATGTCATCTGCAAACTTGATGAGTAGTCCCTCCACCCCCTCATCTAGATCATTAATAAATATGTTAAAAAGTATTGGGCCGAGCACCGAGCCCTGAGGTACCTCGCTACTCACCTCTCTCCAGTCTGATGAAACACCATTGACAACAACTCTTTGAGTGCGGTTCTCTAACCAATTCCCTATCCACCTAACGATCTGAAAATCCAGATTGCACTCCTTCAACTTATCCATCAGAACATCATGGGGAACCTTGTCAAAAGCTTTACTAAAATCCAAGTAAATGACATCAACCGAATTGCCCCGATCCAGCAAACCTGTTACTTGGTCAAAAAAGGAAACTAGGTTGGTCTGGCAGGACCTGTTGGAAACAAATCCATGCTGACTTCCTTGGATCACCAAATTGTCCTCCAGATGTTTGCAGATCGCTCCCTTTAATATCTGCTCCATTATCTTCCCCACAACAGAGGTCAAACTCACTGGTCTGTAGTTTCCGGGTCATCCTTCCTCCCTTTTTTGAAGATCGTTTGCTCTCTTCCAGTCCTCCGGGACATCTCTAGTCCTTAAAGAGGTTCCGAAGATGACGGACAAGGGCTGTGCAAGTTCTCTAGAAAGTTCTTTGAGTACTCTCGGGTGCATTTCATCCGGACCAGGGGATTTGAACTCATCCAGTGCAGCTAAATGCCTCTCGACAACCTCTCTATCCATGTTAACCTGCCACCCAGACACTAACCTTTGGCTACGGCCATCTCTAGATGTGCCTAAACACTTTGACCTGTGGGAAAAAAACAGATGTAAAATAGGCACTAAGCCTTTCTGCTTTCTCTGCATCTTCCATTAGAGTTTGTCCATCCGCACCCAACAGTGGGCCTATTGCCTCCTTTACTTTACGTTTGCTCCTCACATAACTGAAAAATCTTTTCTTGTTACAATGGGCTTCCCTGGCCAATCTTAGTTCACTCTCAGCTTTGGCCTTTCTGATGATTGATCTACAGTGCCTAGTAATCTGTAGGTACTCTTCTTTAGAGTTCTGTCCTTCCCTCCATTTCCTGAACATTTTTCTTTTTTTTCTTAGTTCCTCTTGAAGTTCTCTGTTCATCCAAATAGGCTTCTTAGAGCTCCTGCAGTGTTTTCGTCTTTCTGGGATAGTCATTGATTGAGCATGCAATAGCTCTTGTTTGAGTAGCGCCCACCCTTCACATGCTCCCTTCCTTTCCAGCATTCTCGTCCATGGTATGACACTCATCATGTCTCTGAGTTTATTAAAGTTTGCCCAACGAAAATCCAACATCCGCATCTGGCTACAAGCTTCCTTGGTTCCCCATCTCAAAAGGAATTCTATGAGGACATGGTCACTTCCCCCTAGGGTCCCCACCTCCTTCACCTCATCCACCAACTCTTGCCTGTTGTTATCCACCAACTCTTGCCATTGTTATCCAGTAGTAACTTTGTACCATTTTCACTATTCCAACATGCTTGTTCATGCACAGTTACAGAACTGGTAAAGAAGGAGGCTACACAGTGATTTATGTGGTCAAAGGACCATAGTTCAAAAGATCTAACAGTGCAATCCTAATCAGAGTTATAGCCTTTAAAATTCACTGAAATCTATGGGGCCAGAAACATGTAGCCATGCTTAACTTGGCACAATAAAAGTTCTGGGTAATGTTACATGGGGATCATTTTGCAGATTCCCAACACACTATAGTGCATGTCCTGTTTTCTTATTATGATAAGTAAGATTTTAGAACAAACCTGGGAGCACCTCATAGTTTTAAGGGGGAGGGGAATTCCTGTGTTGTTAGGCTTCCTTACTATATATGAAAAAATACACATACTCCATTTATGAAACAGTACTGCCACTATTAATTGCACATCTGGAAATCCTGTTGGGTATTGTACTTGGTCACTTAATGACAGCTTATAATGTAGGTTGGAGACTGGTATAGGCTGTTGTTAAAAACTAGGATAAAGAATGCCAGAGGTAAACTCCAGAAGTGACTGGTCCATGGAATCTCTAGAGTCCACAGTATTACTCAGAATGATCAAAGGAAACTATCCCTTCATTCTAATACTGTGACCTGTTAATTTAACAACAAAATGGTTCCATATTGTAGATGAAGAATCCATATGGGACATCTATTACTTTGCCTCAAACTATCTTCACACATTGTAGCAGGAATCAACTACCACATAGGACTTTTGTAGTCCACGGTCCAGGGACTTAGTCCAATTTAAGGGGCATTTAATTATGGTTAAACTCTGATATTTAGTTCTTCTTCTGGAAATTTAGATATACATGATACCCAGAGGCCATCTCTTCCTTTATTATATTTGATAGGTAGTAGAACTGGCTATTGTCAGATATGGTCCTCACTCTCATTTCTTGTCAAAAGCAACGTTAAGGCCTTGCTTACTACTCAATTACTATTTCTGATATACATACATATCCTGAATGGAGAGTGTTCTTTTAGATTTTTATTGGGCTAACAGGTCATTTGTTGGGATGAGTAGTTTGATTGGGGGGAAATGAAATTTTGATCATCTAGAACAAGTATGTTTGTCTCCCTTTGACCACAACAAAGTCTGACCTTCCTACAATTTAAAGTGGAAGAGGAGCATCTTAAGTTGTAGGATGTCTCCTTAGGCTGGAGGAAGGCTTCAACCTTTGCTAAACTGAGTGGTAGGATACAACTGAGTGGTAGGATACAATTAGATATGCTTCCAGAGCCTCTTCTTATTTCTCAACATTTTATAATCTTTCTCCTTCCCAAAAATGCCTATGTCCTGTTCCCTCTTCTCACCCCCCACCATAGTGTTCATAGAATTCCCAGAAAGTCTCTTGTCCTTGACTTTAACAAGGCTCCTGTATCTTGTGTCTTCCATCATACAGTTTCTTGTGAAGAGAAACTCTTCCTAGCTGGTGGACACTGTTGCATGTTAGCTGAAAACTGTCAAGAAAGGTCTTCTAGAGCAGGGGTAGTCAACCTGTGGTCCTCCAGATGTCCATGGACTACAATTGCCATGAGCCCCTGCCAGCAAATGTTGGCAGGGGGGTCATGGGAATTGTAATCCATGGACATCTGGAGGACCACAGGTTGACTACCCCTGTTCTAGAGTAGGTTTCTGAAGACAACTATAGAGTACATGGTTTCTAAGGAAAGGGAGGCTTCCTTTTGACAACTCAGTTTTGCATCCTGGCATTTGGATTCATTATTAATATGTACTAATTAAACATGTAACCCTCACAGCGTTTATCACAGGGCCGGGATTTGGCTGTTTATTTGGCAACTGAAGGTTATTACTACCATTTCTGGATTAGAATCTGAGTGCAATATAAATTTGTAGCAGTCATATGATGTCCGACGAATGGCAATGCTGGTTATACAAAAAATAATTATGTTTCTCGCAGTGTGAACTTAAAGAAAAAATATGTGGGTATGTCATCTGAAAGTAATTCAACAACACTGCAGGAAGCATTGCATGCATTCAGCTCCTTCCCCTTACTTTGCCTAGTCTGCTGGGGAGGGAAGAGGAGCTAGAAAAAACATTCAGAAAGTAGGAAAAACTTTAGAGGCAGACAAGAATTTCATTTCATAAAATGGTTTTAGCAGATAGGTCCCTTACGAAGACAGAATATTTTCTGTATAACAATGTTAACATTCTGATAAGCAATTTTAAACGTCTTTGTAAACTGTTTGTCTGCAGAGATTGTTTTCCCCATCCCTCACCATGTGTATATCTCTGTGCCGAGAGAAGTATAATAGCATGATTTAAGCTTAAAAATAGTTTAAAATATCTTAAGGTGGCAACTGACTTCTATGTACATGGTGTAATTTGGAGATATGCCAGAGATAAGCTGGGCTAGCTCCAAGTTCCACTGGTGCCATACCAGTGTAATCCTAGTGCTAGCATAGAATGGGAAGATATTAATGTTCTGTTGTGGTTAGATTACCCAGTTTCCTAAGAAGGCCAGTCATGCCTCTGGCACAATGTTACACCACTGAAAATCAGTTGTATCTTAACAGCATCTCACAGAAACCAGTACAAATGAAAATATCTACTTTACAACCCCTAATGTATTAAGAAGCTGACTAAATCTGGAGTAAATCACAGCACTTCAATTCATATACGCCCAGCCAGGATATCCACAAATAGTGCATATTAATCTAGAGTGCACTGCATGGGGGTAACAGGGAGACTTTAGTGGTGGAAATTTTTTATTCATTTTATTTCCTTCCTTCCTTATTTATCTTGAAATTTCTATCCTGCAATTCCCAAAGCAATTTTTGATAGGTCACAATACCAGGAATAAAACTCCCAATAAAACAGCCCCATTAAACCCCAATAATACAACCAAACAGGTGGCGATAAAACTCCCACCCCCCGTCATCTGTTCATGCCTCAGGGGAATGGAGGAAGACCAAATGTTAGGGTCTGCCTGGGGAGGGACCCCATGATCTTCCTTACCCCAACCACAACCAAAGACCTGGTAGAAGAGCTCCATCGTATAGGCCCTGCGAGAGTTCCATCAGGGCCCACAGCTCTCCTGGGATCTCATTCCACCAAGTAGGGGTTAGGGCTGAAAAGGCCCTGGCCCTGATTGAGGTCTCTTAGGTCAGGGACTTCCAGCAGATTTATACCTACAGAGCGAAGAGCCCTGTGAGGGGCATAAGGAGGCAAGCAGTCTCTCAGGTATGTAGGGCCCAGGCCACGTATAGCATTAAAAATAAATACCAAAACCTTGAACTTGATCCAGGCCGCAACTGGCAACCAATGCAGCTGCCTCAGCACACGCTGGATATGGGTCCTCCAAGATGTACCTCTGAGGTCCCTAGCAGCTGCGTTCTGTAACAGTTGCAGTTTCCAGGTCAGGAACAAAGGTGGGCCCGCATAGAGCGAATTAGAGGAGTCTAGTCTAGAGGTGACCATGGATCATTGTGGCCAAGCAGTCCAGCAGCAGGTAGGGCTCTTGCAGCCGAGCCTAGCACAAGTAGAAAAATGCTATGTGGGCTACTTCTGTGACCTAGGCCTCTATTGATAAGGTGACAAGGTCACCCCCAATTTCCTGGCTGAGGGCGAGATGTTTAGTTATACCTCAGCCAAGGTAGGCAAGCGTGTTCTATCCTACTGCCTTTCTACCCAGCCATAGGACCTCCATCTTAGAGGGGTTGAATTTAAGTTGACTCCACACTAACCATCCAGCTAACCATCAAACAACTTGCTAATGTATCCCAGGGGGAGAGGGGGAGTCTGGCCAGCCTTCCATGAGGAGAATTTCACAGAAATACATTTAGGGAAAGAAACATTTTGTGTTCCCTTGTTGCCCTGGTGTGTCTACATTGTCATAGCCTGTCAATGCTGGCACTCTTAAACCCTGCAAAGACCTGAACTCTTGTGGTTGTTACAAAGGTTTTTCAAGGATCTTGAGAAATCAGCTATTGACTTGCTCTTTTTACAACTTGTGTTACAGTGTGTGTGTGTGTGTGTGTGTGGGGAGGCCTCTTGGTAAAATAAATAAATGAAAAAAGGTAAGAATTGGGAAGGTAAGAATTACTTTAAAATATTCGACTATGAAGAGAGCAGGTTATTTTGTCTCATTGAGATAGTTCCATATTAAAGTATTCACTTTTATTTATACAAATCTCTTTAAATCCTAGGTGTAAACTGCACGGAGCTTTTATTCCAACCCCAGACCGATTCAGTCCCTGCCCTCTACACAGAATGTGATTTCCGTTTGGATTTTGGGCGATTTAAAATTTCCTTCTGCAGCAAGAAGGATTGATCTGGTGTGACCCTACCTTTATTGTGCAATAACTTAGAGTGCTGAAAATCCTCAATATCCATTTGGGAAAGAAAGTTCCGTGGTAGAGAACCCCTGATAGGCTACACCTGGTCATGTGACACGCTTGCCTTAAAGGAGAATCCCCTAATTTCTCTCAACTTCTGTCGGTCCTGGATTTTTCCTCCCTCCTCTGCCTTTTTCGATCTTCTCCCCCACCCCTCCAAGAAAAAGAAAGAGGCTCCCTGCTTGGCTCCTTTCCCCCCCCCCCTCTTCAAGAAAAGAAAGAAAGAGGCTTGGCTCCCCCCCCCCACCTTCTGAGCCTCCCTAACCACGTGCAGAACACTTTCCTGTTTCAATGGGGAGGAGGAGGGAAGGAAGAATTGAGTTCAAAGCGATCTGAATTCAACAGGATTGACAATGGAATAAAGAAAGTAAGTGCAAATTCTGCCCTAGTCTACAGTGAGCTTTCAGAATAAAGCCATGAATACTGCAGACACTTTTAAGACATTGTGTGGGAAACTGTAAGATGGCTGTTGTGAAGAAGAAGAATAAAACTTGTAAAATATATAAACTCACATTGAGTTCACAGGTATAATTTTGTTGCTGTTGTTGGTATCTTGCATGTTCATGATAAGATAACTGGTTTATTTGTTCACCTTTGGACCTTTTGGTAGTCACCTATATCATATTGTGAGCTTGAGGAAGTGAAGCTTTTGATACTGCTGGAGCTGCAGTGCTGTCTCAGGAAGCTCAGTTATTCAGGCCACCAGGCAAGCTCCTGTGAGGAAGTGGAAAGTTGTTAGTCTGGTTTGGATAAAATATCACACAGAGGAATGGCCGGGAATTGGAAAGAGGTCTTCTGAGGTAGGAAAATATCAAAGCCTACAAGCAATATCAGTATTGAGTCAGTAAAGGGAAACTTGAAGGAAGGGCAGGTTTTAAAAGTAGGATTGAGGGAAAGGGCAGCGGATAAGATAGGGTGCACTGGAGAAAAGAGTCTAATTGGAGATAGAGCTTAGATGAAATTAAATTAGAATGAGGTCTATATAGTATTGGGAAAGGACCAAACCATGGTAGGGATATTGACTAGGAGCAGGGCCACTCCCAGGTTCTGAAGGACTCAGGGCAGAGAGAATCCTTTCCTCTGCCTGTCACCAGGACCCACATTCACCCCGTTCTTCCTGCCCCTACCCATTTATTCCCCAGCTACCTGTGCATCCTTCTCCTGTTCACAACCCTCTCATGCTTTCCTCAGTGGCACTAGGAGACTGCTGCTGCTACCTACTGCTCACACCACCCACATGATGCTTCTTGGTGATGCTGGGCTGTCTCAGAAAGAGGAGCACAGAAAGAGGAACACTTGCAAGCTGGTGGGTCAAAGAATGGGCACGTGGCAGCATATAGGAACCAAAGTACTTCACCCTGGCAGGTACAAACAACTTGGTGGTGATTTCTGGATGCAAGAAAGTAAAAAATGATGAATGGTTTCTGATGTTCTCCTCACACATACCATTCTACTTGCTTTTGTATTTTCTACTCAACTGGATATTTTACAGTTTTAACCTTTTATCAACCATTTCTGCTGCTTCTGTTTCCATATGCTTATTGCTGTTCATTTTATTGCCAACCAACTTGAAAACCAAATGCTGGCTGAAAGTGAAAGATATAAAGAAATCAGGTAATCGTTATCTTATGTACTACTTTGAGAAAGTTCTACCGGAGTGTCATATAGACTGTTTATGCACTGGGCACTTCACTGCCCCAGCTCTCATGCAGGAACACAAATAGGGGGCAGATTAGGTGCACTGGGCCAAATGCTCCCCTGTGTGGATGCAGGAAGAGGTGGGGCAACCTGCCACAACTAAAACCCCAGCCTGCAACCCAGCATGAAACCTCCAGTGCATAAACGGTCATAATGGTACATAAGTACCACAGGTCTGGAGGGGTTTATTGTAATTTAATTGGAGCCAGGCATGTTAGGATGCTATAGTTCTATTCTATGTTGCAGTCAGCAGTGTATGTGCAAGCATATACTTTGTCTTTCCAATGAAGAGCAATGCTAACAATATCTGGTCATGGGAACAAGTATTCACCAGAATTTGTCCTCAATCTTCCATCTGTACTGCTGCTTCCCTTGTGCCTGAAATGTGCAAACAAAGCATTGGTCCTTGTGCTTAGCAGATGCAGCTCCAGGAAACAAAACAGTGCAACACAACATAATAATCTGCTTATATGAGTGTCAGTCAGTACTGCTACAAAATCATAGAAACCTTTATTAAACAAAATATTAAAATATGAAACTGTTGTTTCTCAATATATCCTCCATATATATCTATACATTTCTGAATGTGGTATTTCCATCTCTAACACCTTCCCCAAAGAATTCTTTGTTCTTCCATGTCAAAACGGCAGTTTTGGAATCCTAGAGGACTCAAATCATGTTTTTTTTAAATGTCTTTGAGTTTTGGGAACAAAAAGAATCTGAAACAAGATCAGGGGTGTAGGGCAGATGGGGTTAGGTTTCTCAACAAAATTCTCATAGTACAGCTTTGCTACCCTCAAAGAATGAGCAAATGCATTATTGTGTTGAAAAAAAATTCCTTGGTATGATTTCCTGGTCCTTTTTCCCCAATGCAGTTTTCAGTGCATGCACGGAGCTGACGCACATGTGTGTTTGCGCCAGCAGGGGGTGCAAATGCGCATGCATGGAAGCTCTGCGCATGCATGTTTGTGTCCAACGACATGCCAGCGGCCACGCCTGCCTCTTCCCTCCCTCGCAACAAGAAGCTAGTCAGGCCGCGAGTGAAGCGGCCGCTTTGGCTGCGGCTTTGGCTGCGGCTTTGGCTGCGGCTTTGGCTGCGGCTTTGGCTGCGGCTTTGGCGGCTGCTTCACTCGAGGCCTAGCAAGCTTCTTGCTGCAGGTGGGGGAGAGGCAGGTGCGGCCGCCGGCTGCCCGGTACCGAGGCCTTCGTGGCCCGCTACCAGGCCGCAGACTGGGGGTTGATGACCCCTAGTTTACAGTATCAGTTAACTAATAAATCTGATTAGAGCAACAAGGAGATACAAGCCCTGACTACATTAAAATGGAGATCCTAAACTAAAGCCTTCTACATTGTCTCTATCATATAGCCTGAGCTTAAACCTGTCTGCAAGGAGTCTAGAGCTGATGACGTGCCCAGAAAGGGGTAAATCAGATAATAATTGGCTACAAAAAATTCTTCTGTAAAAGTGAAGGTTTTTTTTTTTTAAGTAGACAGATAGCCCACATTTTAAATGACGGACTGAGGAAAAATGCCCTAAGTCATCAATATGCTGATGACATTCAGCTCTTCCTCTTGATGGATGGCCTCCCTGATTCTCCCCCAGAGAGCCAGTTTGGTGTAGTGGTTAGGAGTGCGGACTTCTAATCTGGCATGCCGGGTTCGATTCTGCGCTTCCCCACATGCAACCAGCTGGGTGACCTTGGGCTCGAGACGGCACTGATAACACTGTTCTGACCGGGCAGTGATATCAGGGCTCTCTCAGCCTCACCCACCCCACAGGGTGTCTGTTGTGGGGAGAGGAAAGGGAAGGCGACTGTAAGCCCCTTGCGCCTCCTTCGGGTAGGGAAAAGCGGCATATAAGAACCAACTCTTCTTCTTCTTCTTCTTCTATTAGCCAACTGCCTCGAAGCAGTGACGAGGTGGCTCAATCAGAGTCACCTGAAGCTCAGCCCTTCAAAGACGGTGTTCCTTTGCCCCACCTACAGTTTCCCCGTCTTCCATGCCATTGGTCTCAAATTTGCTTTCTTGTGATGGTCTTGGAAAAACTGCAGCAAGACCAAGGTGGTATGCATATGGAAAAGGAAAGTTTACATCTTTCTAGTTACACTCAAATACTTTGGCCACCTCATGAGAAGGAAGGACTCCCTGGAGAAGAGCCTAATGCTGGGAGCGATCGAGGGCAAAAGAAGAAGGGGACGACAGAGAATGAGGTGGCTGGATGGAGTCACTGAAGCAGTTGGTGCAAACTTAAATGGACTCCGGGGAATGGTAGAGGACAGGAAGGCCTGGAGGATCATTGTCCATGGGGTCGCGATGGGTCGGACACGACTTCGCACCTAACAACAACAAGTTATACCCACATCAGCAATATTTTTCCTGCTGCAATTGCCTATGATGGATACCCCCAAAACTTTCCTTCCTTCTCAGATTACAAATTGCAAAACTCACATTACTTACTTATGAGTAAACATTCCCAGGGCAGAAGCTTTTTTTTGGTTGCTGTGGGTCCTAGATGGCCAGCAGTGGGGAATTTTTAGGTCTCCCACAGCCCCCCCCCTCCTGATTGGGTCTAAACTACCAGGGCAGGCTATTCCTGGCTGAGAGCCATGACTTACTCGAGTAAACATTCACAGAACAGACACCATGACTTACTCATGAGTAAACATTTCCAGGGTAAAGCCTTTTTCTGGCTGCCCTGGGTTCCACCAGGCCGGCAAGGAGCCATTTCTGGGCCTCCCTCAGCCCCTGCCCCAGAAGGAGATACCATGCTTCCTCCATGTCCTCTGAATTGAATAAGGCCAGAGCAATTTACTGGCAGCAGGGCATATACTGAGGCAGCCTCCTCTTCTACCCAGCAAATTTCTGGAACCGACAGGAAGTTGGAGGTGGAGAGCTGACTGCTTATTAGCCTTTCCTGGCCATGGGCTCCTTCCCAACTTGGTAAACTACCAAGTTAAACTACCAAGACAGGCCATTTCTGTCTGAGGGCATCTCCTATTAGCTGACTATTTTTGAGGGAGCCAATCAGGTAGAGAGTAAATTGTCTGCATGCAACTTGGAAGTTATTGGCCCTCATTGGCAGAGTCTCTTTCAGAGCTCTCTCAAACTCATCTACTTCACCGGGTGCCTGTTGCTGGGAGAGGAAGGGAAGGCTATTATAAGCTACTCTATGATTCCTTTGGGCAGTGAAAACAGGATATAAAAGCCAACTCTTCTACTGGGAAGGTGCTACTGGCCTCATGGTGTTCCTTTGCCCCATCTACAGTTTCCTCATCTTCCATGACATTGGTCTCAAATTTGTTTTGTTATGATGGTCTTGGAAAGATTGCAGCAAGACCAAGGTGATATCCATATGGAAAGGGGACATCTACATCTTCCCATTCCCACCCATCATCATAATTTTGCCTGCTGCAATTCTTTGTGATGATTACCCTCAAAACATTCCTTCCTTCACAGGCTGCAAATTGCAAAGTTCACATGCTCATGAGCAAAGCTTCTCAGGGCAGAGGCTTTTTATGGCACCCAGAGGGCCAGCAGAGGGACGTTTCTGGGCCTCCTGCAACCTCCCCACCTTCAGAAAGTGTGCAGAGGCTGCTCCAGCTCCTCCCCATGTCCTCCGAGTTGAAAGAGGCCAGGAGGCTAGGGCAACTTACAGGCAGTGGGGCATGCTTTGAGGCCGGTTCCTCTTTCACTCAACAAACATCTGAAACTGGTAGAAAGTTGAAGGTGGAGAGCTGCACCCTTTCTAGTCGAGGGCTGCCTCCTGATTGGGGCTAAACTACCAGGGTTGGCCATTCCTGCTGAGGGCCATGACTTATTCATGAGTAAACCTTCCCAGGGAAGAGGCTTTTCTTGGATGCTCTGGGTCCCAGAGGGCCAGCAAGGAGGCATTTCTGGGTCTCCTACAGCCCTCACGTCCAGTGGCTGCCCCAACCCACCCTCATGTCCTCCCAAGTTGAAAGTGGCCAGGAGGCCAGGGCGGCTTACTGGCAGTGGGGCATACTCTGAGGCTGGCTCCTTTTCCTCCCAGCAAACTTTTGGAACCGACAGGAAGTTGAAGGTGGAGAGCTGATTCCTTATTAAAACCTTCCTGGCCAAAGTCTGCCTTCTGACTGCGGCTAAACTACCAGGGTGGGGCAATTCTGGTTGAGGGGGAGCAGTCACTTTGGACATTATTAAGTTTACTGATAAGCTTTCGTGTGTGCACATACTTCAGATGGGGGAAGTGTATTCAGCTAAATCTGAGCCAACCCTCCCCCCGTTATTCTTTTAAAAGGTAAAGTTAAAGGCACCCCCTGTGCAAGCACCGGGTCATGTCTGACCCTTGGGGTGACACCCTCTAGCGTTTTCATGGCAATACGGGGTAGTTTGCCAGTGCCTTCCCCAGTCATTACTGTTTACCCCCCAGCAAGCTGGGTACTCATTTTACCGACCTCGGAAGGATGGAAGGCTGAGTCAACCTTGAGCCGGCTGCTGGGATCAAACTCCCAGCCTCATAGACAGAGATTCAGACTGCATTTCTGCTGCCTTACCACTCTGCGCCACAAGAGGCTCTTTATTCTTTTAACTTAATTCTTTTATTAATTCTTAATTCTTTAATTCTTTTAACACAAGAGTTATTCTTTTAACTGGATTTTTCAGGACAGTTAGTCACAGTTAAAGGATATTGAAAGGGATGTCCTTTAAATGGACTGCAGTACCTTTAAATGTCTTTCAGGTGAACTTGTGGCTTGGATAAGGTGTTTAGAAGGGACTGTGATCCCTTTAAATGCCTTTTTTTCTTCCATTGAAACCAGTGGAGGATATGGTCACCTTCTTTAGGGGCCCATATAATTGGATCCCCTAGCCCAATCTTTTTGAAACTGGATAATTTTTTTAGGCAAGCCATCAGCAATTATGCAGCAAATTGCATGGCTCTACCACAGAACAACAGAGCCCCCAGATCATTCCTCCATTTTATATTTATCCTCTAAATATTTGTGAAACAGCCTGGGGGTTGGGACGTGTCCGGCTGTCCAAGTTGTAATAGGGCCAATCAGGGTGTAGCCAGCAATGGGTGCAGCCAGCATCACAAAGAGAGACACACAGAGCCCTGCTAGACTGAACACGAGCCCTCATTCCCTCCTGTCGCTCCTGCTGCGAGGGAGGCAGAGAAAGACACAGAGAGAGCTGCCCCAAGCTGCTGACAGCAACACAGAGAGAGCTGCCCCTACTGCGACGGAGGCAGAGATAGACAGAGGGAGCTGCCCCAAACTGCACACCAGCCCTCCTTCCCTCCTAAGAACAAGCCCTAATTACCTGCTATGCCTCATGCTGCAAGGCACACCGAGAGACACAGCGAGAAGGAGAGAGAGACACACACAGAGAGGTCTGCACCTCCCAGTGCTTGCAGTGGGCTTTCTTGCTAGTTTATTTATAATTTGTATTTTTACCACACCCCCTACAAGCTATAATGTAATCAGGAATTACATCTACTTGTCAAGTTCAATATACCTGAATGTGAAGTATACTGATTACTTTGCACATCATACTTCAGAAATGTCGAAATAGAAGCTCCCAGTCCATACATATTGGTAGAGAATGAGCATCAAATTAGTATAAAGCATAATAAAGGTATTTACAGATGCAAGAATCAAACTGGAATAACATGCTTAGTTTGTACGGACACCATATATTTGGGTTTAATTCTAGGGGAAATAGTGAAGGAAATAAATATAGCAATGTCGGAGGTTGTTGAACAGATGCACCCTTCTTAACCATGGAATGATGAGAGTAATTAAGTAAGACTCTACTGTTACATTCTATCTATCTCTTTTCAACCATAGTGAAGAGATGCTTTGAGGTGGGACGATTGGCTGTGTGGTCTATCTCTTCTGTCCCTAATCTATCATTCCAAATTACAATGGAATGGATTTCTCTGTTGCTGTGGGGTCAACAATGGTGGCTGTGACTTGATGGCACTTTCTACCACATGATACAATCTAAAGAATAGCAAAGCGTTCAATCAGAAACAAAGTACACTATTGCAACAAGGAACCAGCTCCTGATTATTCAAGCAAATAGTCAAGTTACAAAATAAGACAGTACACCATTTAAAGAACTTCAAAACATTTTACTTGATTAGTCATCATGATTTACGTATGCCTCCTCCACCCTAAAGAATACTTAAATTCAGCTCTAAACTCTGTTGCTTCTTTCATAATGGTATGCTACCAATAAATAAAGAACAATAGTAGCCGTATAAACTCAGAACTCTCTCTTATAGAACAATGCATGTTATTTATTTGCTGATAACTGGTCTGTAATAAGCACAGGCTACTGTTAGGTCTGTTCAACCATATGGACAATGAGACATTAATTTCAAAAATTAGATATCAAATTTGTAAATTCATCACAGCTATCCTCAATACTAATCTGCTCCTGTAGACAATACTTAAAATAGTCTAGGTATGTATAGTCTTTGGTATAGTCTCTATAGAGATTATGGCATTTAGTCTTGTGAGAAATAGTCTTTATAACCAAAATGACACTTTGTCTGTGGACTTAAATATGCATAAAAGTATGTGTGTGTGTGTGGGGGGGGGGGTTGCACTGGGAATCTTTTTTAACAGTTACTCCATTTCCCAGGTTTTCTGAGGTATGGTATTAAATGAAAAACCTCAGTCAGTAGCTCCTGCATTTGCCTATTTCTGGTGTTAATTATCTTTTGTTTGCCCTTGATAATCCTGAGGTTGGTATGCAGATAATGAAGGCTGCAGAATCATCTCAGAGTGGAAAAAACAATGGCATTGTCAATTTGGCATCACAACACTTTATAAATTATGAATGTTATCTACATTAAGGAGAATGGTAGACTTTTAAAATTACTTCCATGAATAGATTAAATTACAAGTATTATTACATTTCATTTTATTAAGTGCATCTTAGTAGTTATTAGAGCAAATGAACATGTTCTCTCAATTACATAATAACATTAGAACTAAAAATTATGCATCAACACTCCGAAAGGCATAATGCAGTTTTGTATATTAATCACCCCAAACAATATTTTTCAGTTTATATGAGGACAATTATTACCTGTCCAACAATAACATTGTTTTTGGTTTATTAAAATTCAAGAACTATCTAGATAAAAGCTTGTTTTTTGTTTTGCTTTTTTTTACTATTTCAGAAAAGGCTTCAGTCTCTGGGAAAAAATGTAAGCCTTTTAATGATTCAATTTTAATCTAATTATGTAAGATATATGCACTGAGAAAGTAATGGTAATTTAAAAGGCTGCCTTTTATTTTGGTTGTAGCAGCAGGTAACTTTTTAAAGTTCCATAGATCCATTTTCTGGGCCATGTGTATGTGCAATTTTTGGCAGCCATCAAAATAAACTTCCTTGACGACAATGCTATTTTTTCTCAAAAAAAGTTTGTTCTCATTACAGTGAATGTCAACAATGCCTTTAGAATAGTACTAGCAAGGACACTGAAAAACAAGAGGGCAGATGCAACCAGAGGGTAATACCTGCTGTGTTTCAAGTTTTAGGATACAAGCATACCCTGATTTATATTAGGTCAATTTGAATTATGCATATGTCAATGCAGCACTGTAGTGTTATTGCAGGATGTTTGGGGTTTTTGGTAGCATCACAAGATAATTTTATTACGAACAAATTTTGTGGTGGTGCTACTTTTAAAAACTGGTCTTTCCTGAATTCATAGTCATATATTCGTTTATGAAACCATGTTTGGAAATATAAGATTCTCACTTCACTTATTTAAATATGAACTCCATTTTATGCTAGATAAGTATTTTGGTTGTAAGAAAGGCAAATGCATAAATAGTCATGGAGTTGTCTCCTAATCGATGAGTGGTGGGAGTTGAAAAGAAAGCCTAATCTGCATCCTGAGCATAACAATGATGTTCAGATTCCTTTTGCACTTTTGAATCTCTGGGTCACGTTAAGACTCAGATGTACAACTAGACTTTCAACCTGTTGTGAATATGATATATGAACAGAAATCTTTTTTGCTGTACATGGAGTATGTTTTCAGTCTATGCACGAGAATATGCAACCTCCGGAAATGAAATTTGCAGGAAACTGTCCAGTGCTGCTTCTGTCTGCTAATTTTTGTTAAAAACTAATAATGTGAGCTATAAACACAAACATATGGCAATCAGCAACTTCCCCCCTTCCCCAATTGGTTATATCTGTATTTCAAGTATTTCTAGACAAATTATTTAAAGCAGGGGGAAGCCTTCTAGTAATTTAACATTACCATTATGAATACTGTGCTTTTTCATGTCTTTTGATACAACAGTGAACAATGTTTGAGACAAATGAAGATAAAAGTGATTACAAATTTAGAATATGATCCAGTCAAAGTTACCCACTTCTAAGTCTCATTGACTTCAGTGGGAGCATTAAGAATCTCATTGAAGTCAGTGGAACTGAAATGTGATTAACTGTGGCTGGATCACGTGCTTCATTTTTATTGAAGGATAGAAAAGTGGATTTTTAAAAATATATAATTGGGCTACGTGTACCCAGTGTAAATATAAATAAATGAGTTTCTGCCTCTATTATGCAGGCTCATGTAAGCAATGTACTTATCACTGCCATTAATCTCATTTGATCCATTCTAAATTATTTTGAAAATAACACAAAAGTTGATAATGTTGGGATATCATATAAAAAATTACGATAATGTATTTTGGATTGATTTTTTTTCATCTATAATGACTGACTCATTATTAAAACTTCTTTCCCCCTAAAAAGGATATGAATTTTGATTATTTATATTAAGCCAGATCACAGCCAATAAATCCACCTTGAACACTAATGCATTAATCAGAATATGTGAGGCAAAATAATAAAATGCCAAGGCATACCTCCCTTATATGAGGTTTAAACATCCATTATGATTTCCTTGATTCAGCAAGATTATTTAAATGTGGAAGAATTGTGTATTCCCTAAGAATATGAAAAAGGGGTCTCAGTATTCCCAGGAATAAGGAGTCTAGGTGTACTGAGTAATTAATTGCTTTTAATCTTTGTTGTCAGTACTTGTCTGTGAAGGCCACGTAAGGCTGAGTTCAAATGATGTCTGTGAACCCAATCAAGCATATTTCAAATCCGCAAACATGCAGACTGATCGCTGCCTGAAAATAAGACCAATTAAACATGCTTTTTGTATGAAAGATGCTTTAAGTGATCCAATGTGACCAGATGGTCTCATGTGTCCTAATGTTACTAAAGTTAGACTTTTTATCACTATTGTAGCAGGTTAAAAATGCACAAGGCAAGATGTTGACTGGAACTAATGTACATTCGGCTGATGAGATGTCTAGCCTTTTTAGCTCAATTAGTCCTCAAGTATAATCTACCAGCAATGATATAAAAAATTCAGCCTCATCAGATTGTCTTTATATCTGTCTCATTCAGTTAATCTTCACTTTCTGTTATTGTAAAAAGTTTCAGGCATTGTAGAGTTAACATTTCCTTTGAAATTACTCCTATTTAAGAAGAAATCATATTACTTTCTTAATCTTTGTAATTCTTCTCTCCTAAGATCATCTTGGATTTGTTCCTTTAACACCGACTCTTAGTGCAGTCCTGATTT
>NC_135373.1:71126212-71176212 GCF_049243985.1 Paroedura picta | reverse complement strand
ATGGAAATAGAAGAAGGTTGGTTCTTATATGGCACTTTTCTATAACCAAAGGAGTCTCAAAGCGGCTTACAGTCGTCTTCCTTTTCCTCTCCCCACAACAGAAACCCTGTGAGGTGGATGTATGTCCCTTTATCAACACTGTGGCGTGCCCAAGATCACCCAGCTGGCTGCATGTAGGGGAGTGCAGAATGGAACCCGGCTCACCAGATTAGAAGTCCACACTTTTAACAGCTACACCAAACTGGAAAGTACGGAAGCAGCTTCCATGAACCATATGTATTCGATGAACTTATTCTGTGGACACCATGGTCATTGTAAAAAGTCAGCACTTCTAGTCAGTTGGCTCCCTTTAAAACTGGCTAGTACTGTTTTAATTCAGAAGGCTTTGGATATGGAAATAAAGTGAGAAAGGAATAAAAACTACATGGTATTTATATTTGAAGCCTAATGCCTGAAGCAACTAGAGATTTTATATGTGCCATAACAATTTTTAGCAACTGTGCTGACTGGCAAATTTCAAATAACAAAGTGAACAGAAGTAGAATTGTATTACAGTTTTTTTTTATCATCCACCTCTGCTAAATATTTGTTTTTATGTATCATTAATATAATATATCACTTTGAAGAGAGAATGTGCTGATGCCAGAAGGAAAGACTGTATGAATATGCAAATAATAATTTCAGTGATGCCATTCCTTTTAAAATATAAATTTGATCAATGCCTTTTTCTGAAGTTTCCTATTTACAGTATACAGCATAAAATACATATGCAAAACACAGGAAAGATAAACAGCTATCCAATTAATAGCATATAGCTAGAAATATATATTCCCTTCAATGAATGGATCCCATGTTTCTTGTGTTTTCATTTGGGAAGGTAAAAGATGTAGCTGTAGGGCTTGGAGTAAATTTAGTTTTGCTTAACATGTACTCATTGGCTGAATTTTGTTTGAGAGCAGCATTCAGATTCCTAAATGGGAAAAATTTTAAAATGGGATGGCTCTCAATAGGAGGGTTCTTAACACTTGTAGACAAAACAAACAGTGAAATGATGAGAAGCAGTATCTGAGCTTCAAAATCAGCATGTCCACTTTCCATTGGCAATATGCTCAAAACCACAAATGTGCCCTCACAGGAAACAGAATAAGATGTGTTTTACAAAATCTGTCTCCTTCATATTGGAAGGAACATTAACAGAAAGTGTGTGGTGGAACCTTTCTGCCCCAGCTGTATCCATAAGGACACAGAAATCTGGGTTGAACCAGATCTGCCACACTAAAGGGTCTCCTATGGGGACACAGAAAGTGGCGGAGCATGTGTTCCTCTGTAATGCACCCACAGTGGCCTGGAGTGGCACTGCTGGTACAGAATCAGCCTTTTTGTATCATGTGAAAGAAACAATAAATGTTTGAAAATACATACTCTACCATGTAAAAGGATGGAGCAACACATCTCAATTTATGGAAACCTTTCATTTCTTTAAGTGTATTAAGCTTAAGGAGAAAATTCAGCAGTGATGGATCTTCCAGTTCTGAATCTGATTGGGGGAATAAATGTGAATTATGATAGTGTTTTAAAAGATGCTGTGATACAAGTTGCCTTTTGACAATGTGTGTGGGCTCCATGGCACCCGTGGCCTGACATGAGGTTGATATAGCAAGGCCAGAAGTGTGCTTTCACTGATGGTGAACTGGGAGCCACCAGTTTGCTAAGTCAGACTGCAAAAAGACTGAAACCAAGAATAAAAGGGTGCAAGAGAACTGCTTCAGCTCTGGGTATCGCAAAAGCTGAACACACCTTTCAGTCCCTTCCTCATGGATTGATCCAGCAAGTGCTTTCTACTGTGAAATTAGGAGGTATAACTGTATCTTGAAGGATCTGAGGTTTAGGTGGAGCTGCATGTTAGTTTCCATTCCAGATTTCCCAGAGACTCCAGCAGTGAACCAAATAGAGAGTGCTAAGTGCATATCTGTAAGTGGCTACAGTCTACCAACCTTCAGTAGAGATATGTGTCTAATTAAGATAGTCAGTGATGTGTGAAGCTTCTTCACAAAATGGCAAGAAATGTGGCAAGGTTTTGGCTGTGGTCCAGTCTAAGGCTATAGTTCTCATGGTCCTTCGAAGCAACCCATCAGACTTTATTTTATTGGGATTGAGATAATGGTACAGTTAGATAATTTTAGACAGTTAGGTAATAGATGGTAATGTTTGCATAAATGCAAAAGTATAGCCTGATGTTGCCACCTTCCAAGTTCTGAACTTTTTCCTCAATATATTACCATTACTTTTCAAATTTTCCAATTAATTCTTAATTTGTGAGATACATTTGCTGTTTGTGTGTGGTTTTGTAATTGTTTTGTTGCTTTATATATAGTTTCAATGTTTGATTTTTATTTTATTCTGTAGAAGGATATTATAGAAGCCTTTAAAATCACTTTGTTCCTAACTGGCAAGATGAAACTATATTTGAATACTTTGTGTATAGAAGTTTACATATCCATTTCTAACACTGGTTATAATGGTTTTCATTGCAATCATGTGTATAGTTACTGTACTCTAAATATGGCTTCCAAACTTTTCCCAAGAATTTGACATCTAGTCCTGTCTTCTGAATGCCACCTGTACCCATGCTTTCAGTGGCTGTGGTTTTCTCAGCACAACATATACTACAAAATGTCAGCATGGAGGTAAAATTAGCAAAATGGTACTAGCTGTGTGTTTTGAATATCTCTTAAGGAGTAGAATAAAGGTAATCCGCTCTTTTTTACTTTGTAAGCACACTGTTTTACCAGTCCCGTTTGGCAGCTGACAGAAATATTAGCAAAATGCAATATTCAGAATGTTATAGTGAATATGTAAGAGATTTGCTTTCATATACCACCTCCACCCAGGATAGCAGAAACCATAAGAATAAATCCATCACTAAAACTACCCCACTGTGCAAAAGGTCAACAGAGATCCTTAAGGGTGAAGTGGCACTTGCCTATCAAAATGCTAAAAACCGAGAGGTGAAAGAAATCAAGTACAACCATTATCCATTTCAGAATATGAGGCATTCAAATTCCAGTGTATCAAGCTCATGCTCTGATACCCAGAACAGAATGGCACAGCATGCCTCCATTCCATAACAAAGGGAGTAAGTATAATGGAAAATAATGCAAAGTTAGCTTCTTCTTGTTAAAATCTGTCTTATTCTTGTGGTCTTCTTCTGTCACAGCGCAGATACAATGGCATTTTAATCTTACTGTACAGATGAGAAAGGCCCTAATCTAATAATTGCCAAAACTCTGGGCCATGCATAAAATTTTGTATCCATTACAACTCCCATTCATGAATATTTGCACACAACACTAGAATAATTGTGTTCGGTCTGTTGTATTATTTAAAGAAAGCAAGCACACAATAATTTAAAGGTACTGCTAAAGGCTATTAAATTAGCTGCATCCAAATTGTGACATTGTAATTCTTCAGAATACACCTGTGGAAGAATACTACTGTAAAAGTGTCATTGAAGACTATACAACACTCTGGAATTTATCTAAATAAAACAGTGCCCCCCCCTGCAGTAACATGTCCATGGACAATTCCTCTTGTCGTAGTTAAAAAAAAAACAATAAAAACCGCCACAAATCACATAACATATTCATGAAGGCCTAGATACCATCTATAGAAGATAGAGCAAAAAAGAAGCAAGGGATACACATTCTTTGGATCATTTCTTAAAGAGGTGCCAGGCATAGGATCCAAAATCCATTCCCTAATGCTTCATGCTTATTTTGTAATGAGTAGCTATGTAGTCTTATGGTGCCCCTAGAAACTCCACATATGAAGTAACCTCCACTTATGCCTTGCTTTATTTCTATTTATTCCCTGATAATGAGTTACTTCAGCTAAGAAAATAATTGTTCATATTACATTAACATTTCTTGTAAAACATATTTGTACTAGATTGAAAGCCCATTTTAGTCTGCCATAAAATGGGTGCTAGCAGGGGGCCCCCCCGCCCAGGAAACCGCAAAGGCTTCTGCGTGGGCGGGGGTGTAAGTGAGAGAGGCTTCTTACCTTCTCTGTGGGGCGGCTGCTCCGGAGCGTGTGGTAGGCGCGGCAGCGGAGGATGGTGAGCGCCTGAGAGGCAGGCAGTGACATGGAGCAGCACAGTGGCGGCGACATGAAGCGGCACAGCAGCTGCAGCCTGGCTGCGCTGCTTGGGGCAGCGGGCCAGGAGCGGCGCTGAAGTCGTGCCCGGTCTTCAGCCTTTTTCTCGGAGGCAGGCGTTCGTCGTCGCGGCCTGGCTCTCGGAGGCAGGCGTTCATCGTTGCGGCAGAGCGGCAGTGGGCGCGAAGGGCATGGTCAGAGGAGGAAGCGGGGAGTGGCGCAGGAAGTGCAGCCGGAGTCGTCTGCTGCATGAGGCCTGGTCTGGGGAAGCAGGCGTTCGTTGGCAGGTCGTGACGGGCAGGCGGTCGCAGAGCCGGGGGAGGAGGGTGGTGGGTGAGTGGTCAGTGGGCGGCAGCATCCGCGGAGGGGGTGGTGGGGTCGTGGCGAGGTCCGCGTTTGTTGGAGGGCAGTCTCTGGGCGGCAGGAGCCTCGGCTCCCCCCGGCCAGCGATGTGGAGCCAGGGTCCTCCCCAGCGGCCATCTGGCAAGGATGGCGGCTTGGGAGGACTGAAGAGTTAGCGGCGCGGGCTCCGGGAGACGGGCCAAGTAGCCAATAGGGAGGTGCACTTTGCGCGCCTCCCAATTGGCCACTTGGCCCTGGATTGCGCCTCCTGATTCGCTCCTCCGAGTTTTTATCCCGGACAGAGCCCACCCTAACTCCTCCCCACCAGCCCTTACTGTTTTATTTAGTCTGCAGCGCCCATGGCGCCACGGGCGGTTTAAACGTATACAGACAAAAAATGGGTGAACAATGCAAAGGCAATTCAAATAAACAATCTCTTTTTATCATATGAAAGTTACTGTGGACAGAATCCTGAACCTTGAACTTGACTAGATGCTGAATATGAATTAGGTTTGTTCTTAGGCAATTAGTACCTCTTAGCCTAACATACATCATAAAATGTTTGGCAAATAAATGACATACCAAGTTGTGTCAAAAATTATTATTAATAACAAACTTGGATGAGCCGACAACAACAACATTTACATGCATCTAAAATGGGCTCTGACTCACATTAACTTATGTCTTAATGTCTTTTATGGGGGGGGGGTTAGGAGCTACAAGCCTCATTGTTTCAACTGCATTGGACTAATACAGTTACCTCCTGGAGTTAGTTGGGGATGTAATAGAATCCCAGACAAAGAAAATTATTTTTATTATATTATTGTAAGGCCCAGAAAACTTCACTTCTAGAAACAGAAACTGTATAAATTAGGTTTTAAAATTACCATTGGGACAATACCTGGTAAACGGGTGTTAGCAAGACAAACTATTAATCTAAATCCATTGTAACCTATATTAAATTCAAATATACACTGGAGGATTTTCTGAGCCTAGAAACATCTTTTGCTGGGCTGCTACCATCATCTTTTTGCATCAAATGAAGTATGGCAGGATTTAGTCCGGAATGCTGTAGATGTCTAAGAAGAGCAATTTTACTTTTTTCCAGCACATCTGAGTGTACATCTGGCATCAGCTAATGTGTATATGTTCACTGTTGCATGGACAGTTACATTTGGTTAGTTGGCCTAGATATATATTTTGCCTGAAAGGCAAGCAATCTTAGGGTTGTACAAGCTCTCCTTGCCACTATGATCCTCAGTATTAAGTGCCTATATCACACAGACTACTTTGAGTTAAGACTGGGAAGGTCTTTGTGCTTGCATATGTGTGCTTCAATGCAAAAATAACAAGGTATTCTAAATTGTTTATGTTGTTCTGTGTACTCCAATGTTTGCTGTAACTGCTCTGGATTTACATATCCAGCTAATCTGTTTCCTCGAAACCTGTTCCTTGAATTTCAGGAACAGGAACAGGATATAACATACTGATCTATTCCCGCTTTATCAACTTTTTTATCAATGAGAATCCCCTGAAATATTCTTCAGGCTTCGAAAAACCATAGAAGTGGCACAATTGTGCAGAATATGGTTGAGAAGCACCCCTCCCCTTCCTGCCCTCTTCAAGCCCATCATTTTCTATTTTGGGAATGGGGCGGGTTAGCATTTATTAATATTTAGGTGTTATTCAGCACCCAGAAAGTATAGTAAGATACTTACCTGTTGAAGATGCCATATTTTTGGTGTTTAAATGACAACGTCAGCATTCGGCATCCCAGCAGCAAACTGGAAACTACATTTTCCATTTTAAAGTGCTAGTTGGGGAATCCACAAAACTGGATTCCCCCTACTAGTGGGAGGAGAGCAACCAGCAACTACAAGCAAAATAAATATGTGTAATCAAAGTTACCAAAGTAGCGAGATCTCTATCTTTAGTGCCTGTCCTCAACCCCGCCTCCCTCTCCCTTCTGGGAATGGGGCTTTTTTTTGGAGCAAATTACCTGGAACAATGAATACTCGTTGCTTCATACAGGCAGAGCAAAACTGATCCCCCCCCCCAACAGTTGATTCAGAGCCTTTCCTCCTATCTTCAGCCCCCCCCCCCTTGCTAGGAGAATGAAAGAATGATCCCCTTTAATCAGGTGAAAATCTCCCACACAATTCTTACTCTTAGCTTTGGGATCATTCCCCAAATTACTGCTATATGTTGGGGAAGGGGAGGGGGGAGAGAAAAGTATTCTTTTTAAGTAAATGGTTTGCTTAAAAAAAATACCCTAAGAGGAAGCCCAGCATTACACCGACCGTAAGGAAGGGCGCCAAGCTCTTGCAGAAAGCACCTCAGCCCTTTCCTTTCTAAATGTCTGGCACTGGGGACTGGCTTGAAACTTTTCACTTTCTGAGGAGTTATTGGGGAACTTGAATTAAAGGGGGAGGAATGGCACAGCGGAATCTAGTTGGTCTCTATGGTGCTAATGGACTCAATACTTGCTTAGAAGAGATATCTTTCCAGCTTCTTTCCCCTCTTTTCTCCGTGGACAGATCTCGGGGAGAGAAAAATCAACCCAAGGGGGGAAAAATAAACACTGCATTTTGATTGCTTTTGAACATGATTATTTTTTAACTCGGCTTGCATTAGAAATGGTGTAGAGTTTAGACAGAAACTGGGAACTGTGTATGTGTGTGTGTGTGGGGGATGAATTTCTGTGTTCCCACACCTGGGTATTAGGGAATTGGTCCTCAATCACACAGTCCCACAAAAGCATTTAACAAAACCCGCTCTTTTGCCTTCTTTTGCCCTCGATCGCTTCCAGCATTAGGCTCGTCTCCAGGGAGTCCTTCCTTCTCATGAGGTACCCAAAGTATTTGAGTTTCATCTTCAGGATCTGGCCTTCTAAGGAGCAGTCAGGGCTAATCTCCTCTAGGACTGACTGGTTTGTTCGCCTTGCAGTCCAAGGGACTCGCAAGAGTCTTCTCCAGCACCAGAGTTCAAAAGCCTCAATTCTTTGACGCTCGGCCTTCCTTATGGTCCAACTTTCGCAGCCATAAATTGCAACTGGGAAGACCATAGCCTTGACTAAACGCACTTTTGTTGGCAGAGTGATGTCTCTGCTTTTTAGGATGCTGTCTAGATTTGCCATAGCTTTCCTCCCCAAGAGCAAGCGTCTTTTAATTTCTTTGCTGCAGTCCCCATCTGCAGTGATCTTGGAGCCTAGGAAAATAAAATCTGTCACTATATCCATTTCTTCCCCATCTATTTGCCAGGAATTGAGAGGGCCAGATGCCATGATCATTGTTTTCTTGATATAGAGTTTCAAGCCAACTTTTGCACTCTCCTCCTTCACCGGCATCAACAGGGTCTTTAGTTCCTCTTCGCTTTCTGCCATTAGAGTGGTATCATCTGCATATCTGAGGTTGTTGACATTTCTCGCCGCAATCTTGTTCCCAATTTGTGACTCCTCTAATCCCGCCTTTCTCATGATATGCTCTGCATACAAGTTAAATAGGCAAGGCGACAGTATACAGCCTTGCTAAACTCCTTTCTCAGTTTTGAACCAATCAGTTATTCCATGTTCAGTTCTCACTGTTGCTTCTTTACCTGCATATAAGTTTCTCAAGAGACTAATAAGATGCTCTGGTATTCCCATCTCTTTAAGAACTTGCCACAATTTGTTGTGCTCCACACAATCAAAGGCTTTAGCATAGTCAATGAAGCAGAAGTAGATGTTCTTTTGGATTTTTTATACTGTCACGCAATTTTGCTGGCATTATGCTATTTTTTTAGATGTACAGAATGGCCCTAGGTTTGTATGACCACCCCTCTGGTATACTAGCTCAGGGCATTTTACAACATATATGGTCATATCGCCTGATAAATGGTGAACAAAATAAAAATATATATAAAAATTAATTCACTCCTACCCATTCAGGAAACCACTCCAGGGCTATCAAGAAACCCCAGGGTTTCATGAAATCCTGATTGAGAAAGCCTGATCTAACCCTTCATATCCAAATTCAGGGGCATTGGGATTGTTTTCCAAGATCTGAAAAATTTTGACTACGTGGGCCTCACTGATGTCTTGAGTCCTTCTTTTGATACCTTGCAGAGATGAAACTGCAATAAAATTTTAGCCTACCATAAGGACAATTGTGAGAAAATAGTTTAGTTATTTAGTTATTTAGTTATTTAGTTATTTAGTTATTTAGTTATTTAGTTATTTAGTTATTTAGTTATTTAGTTATTTAGTTATTTAGTTATTTAACACCCTCCCCTGAGGCTCAGAGTGGTTTACATAAAATGTAGAAAACAGTACAGAGTACATAATCCCAATGAAGATTACACAGTGCCTTGCATACTAAAGCACAACTGTACTAGTAGGGTATAAATAGATGTTACTGAAGGTATGCTGCCCTGGACTTTGATTTTCCAAATTCAACATCTCATAATGTTTATGTGGAATCATTTCTAAAAGAATGCCAGTACTTCGTCTACTGTGTAGTGATTGACCCGTGCTTTCAAAGAGGGGTGGGGCAGGTGTTTTTAGGATGACATTTTCTTTACTGTTCTATAGCTCAGAACTGTAGATAATGCATTAATAAATGGTATTTCAGGAGGAAAAGAAAAAATATATGATTTGATAAAATTACTACTCCGACTAAATTCCATCAAAATGTCACAGTTGTTATGTGCTTAAAAAGCTTCTGCTCCTCTGTTATTATGTGATAAAAGATTATAATTTGATAAAAATGGATACTAAAATGACTGATTTTAAAAAGTGTGCTTCAGTAAAATTCAGCATAAAAATTCAAAGCAAAATGTAAAAAAGGATTTTCTTTATTATTTTAAATCTACACATTTTAAAATATTTTAGCATGTGAGCGTTATATTGAAGTACAATAGCAACCTACGTACTCCTGAACTTTCATCATACTATTATTATGACTTCTTATTCCATGCTCTTAGTCTTGACTATAACAATACGGGGGCAGCCAAATATTCCTAGCATTGTAAACGTAGTGTAGCATTGCACATTCTCCATTCATTCTACTGGGGATTGTGTAGGAGCTGATTGTGTCTATTGGACTGCACATTATAATGCTGATCTGAGTATCTCTTATGGTTCATGGTAGTGACAGACTTCTAAATACCTATAATGTCTCATTTGGTGTCTGCTGGATTGGGCCAGTGGTCCATCTAGTCCAATGTCTGTTTCATACAACTGCCAACCAGTTACCATGGAGGCCCAGCAGAAAGACAGAACTCAAGGCCTTCCCTTGATGCTGCCTTGTAGCAGTGATATTCAGAGGGTTGCTGCAGTGACTATCAAGATTCGCTTTAGTTGGCTACTAGAAGAGTTGGTACTTATATGCCACTTTTCTCTACCAAAAGGAGTCTCAAAGCAGCTTACAATCACCTTCCCTTTCCTCTCCCCACAACAAACACCCCATGAGGTAGATGAGACTGAGAGAGCCTTGAGATTACTGCTCGGTCCGAACAGCTTTATCAGTGCTGTGGCGAGCCCAAGGTCACCCATCTGGCTGCACATGGGGGAGTGGGGAATCAAACCCAGCTCACCAGATTAAAAGTCCACACTCCTAACCACTACCCTAAACTGGCAATTGATACATTTCATTCCTCTAGCAAACTAATTCCTTCTTAAAGCTAGTAGCCATAGCGACATCCATTAGCAGTGAATTTCACAATTTAATTAGTCATTGAAAAGAAGAGTAGTTTTTTATTCCCTACTTTTATCTTCCTTTCCCCACAACTGACACCTTGTGAGGCAGTTGAGGCAGAGAGAGCTGTGACTCTGAGAGTACTTGCAGCTGGGAGAAGGAGGAAGTGGCAACCTCAGGAGCTGACTGCTAGCTCCAACTGCTGAGTGGGCCTTTGTGCTATAAAAGGCTCATGCTTGCCAAAAGGCTCATGCACACAACTGCACGCACAAACTACAAAAACCAAATGACTCTTGAGTTCTTGATCAAGCCAGAAGACTGTAAGGAACCAAGGACAAGAGCTAAAGGACTGTTGACTGTTGACTCTTTTGTGGAAGATCAAGCAGAAGGATTCAGTGTAGTGCAGCACTGTTTTAAAAGCATTTGGAATGGATCAAAGTGATATGACAACTGAAAAAGCTAAGGTAGTGACATGTACCATCTGAGGCATGTTTGTCTTCTTACCTCAGGATGATGGCTTTTACACATGTAGCAAGTATAAATTAGTGACTGCTGGAGAAGGATTAGAGGAACACTTGAATACACTGCAACAGATAAAGAAGGGGTGAAGAGCAAGTACTGCAGCAGGGAAAGCTATCAAAATAAACACAGGAGTACCTAACACAGGAGGGTAATGAATGCAAGGCTGTTACATGTAGGAGTAAAAGATCTTCCCCATTGATGCTCAGCAATCTGTTCCAGCATCTGCCTGAAGATGTTGATTCTGGAACAGAAAAAGCTGAGGTAGTGACATGTACCATCTAAGGCATGTTTGTCTTATTACCTTCCCCCAAGCCCCCATGAAGACCAGGAAACAAGTCACAGTCCCCATAGGTGAGAGTTCTAGGTCTTCTCCCCTGCAGCCCCCATGAAGCCCAATAAACACAGGCCCCCATAGGTGAGAGTTCTAGGTCTGCTCCCAAGGGTACAAAGAAATGGGTACTGGTAATTGTTGATTCCCTGCTGAGAGGCATAGAGGCCGAAGTGTGTAGACCAGACTTGTTGTCTTGAAAGGTCTGCTGTCTACCTGGTGCATACATCAAGGATGTCACAGAAATTCTGGACAGGCTCATCAAGCCCACAGATCATTACCCCTTCTCTCTTATCCATGTAGGAACAAATAATACTACCCAGCACAGCATGGAACATATTAAGACTTTGTGGATCTGGAGGAAAAGGTAAAGGACCTGGAAGTGCAGGTTGTGTTTTCATCAGTTCTCCCTGTAAGTGGCCATGGCTTAGGGAGAGAAAAATAATGCAAGTAAATGACTGGCTGCATCACTGGTGTCGTTGGGAAAGGATTGGATTTCTGGATCATGATCTATGGTGATAATATGAGGGGCTACTATCGGGAGAGGGTGTGCACCTCACAAGGGATGGAAAAAGTATTTTTGGGAGAAATCTTGTACACCTGGTGAAGAGGGCTTTAAACTAAATCCAAAGGGGGAGCAAGATGCAGATTTGTGATGGCAAGAGCTGAAGATGAGAAGATTGCAAATCTACAGGGAACGGCACATAAGCAGGGAACTACTACCTTACATGGAAGTTCAAAAACCAAATCCATGGGACACACAAAGGATGGATTACAATGTCTCTACAGTACACTAAGGCACAGAGTATGGGAAACAAGCAGGAGGAACTAGTAGTCTGAATAAAGAAAGGGGACTATGACCTAGTAGGAATCACAGAAACTTGGTGGGATAATACAATTGGAATACTAGAATTGAGGGGTACAATCTATTCAAAAGGGACAGACAAGTAAAGAAGCAGGAAACACCACCTGACGTTGTCAAAGGCTTTTTCTGCATCAAGAAATACGAACACCGCTTCTCGGTCTTTTATTCTAGCCATGTCTAGAGCATTTAAAGTAAATTTAATATTGTCTTTCATTTGCCTTCCTGGTATGAAACCTGTTTGGTCTTCATGAATAATTTCTGTGATGCCTTTCATAAGACTTTTTGCTATTATTTTTGTGAATATTTTATAATCCGTGTGGAGTAGCGAGATCGGCCTGTAAGATTGCTGACTTTGTATGTCCACTCCTTCTTTTGGAACTAGGGATATACGATGCCAAGATTCTGGAAATGCTTCCACTTTATCATCTATGATTTAATTTATTGTCTACTGTAGAGGCATATAAAAATGCTTTATCTTTTTATAGAACTCTGCCGGAAGTCCATCTGGTCCTGATGCTTTCCCAGATTTCAGAGACGATTTGGCATCATCAAGCTCTTGAGCTGATATTTTTTTGGTTTAGGCATTTTTTGTGTTCTTGTGTAAACTTTTTTATTGGGACTCCCTGCAAAAATTCGCTTATCCCAACATCTTTCACTTTTGGAGCCATGTATAATGTGTTGTAGTAAATGAGTTGTAGTAATTCCAGAATCAAAATAGGCATTGCTATATCTTTTTTTTCTGTATTATATTCCTGGCCTCCCACTTTCATTGATGGTATGTTTTTCATAGCTATTTCTTTTCTCATACACTAGTAGTTTCCCCAGATTGTCAGCAGATCCAAAAAAAATTTTGTTTCATAATATTGAACTTTTTCCACATCTCTGTCTCAAGGAGGCCTCTTTGAGTTCTGAGATTCCTAATTGATTTCATTATCTTTTTAGATGGATTTTTTGATGTTTAGTTTCCAAATTTTGCAATTGATCCAGGATGCCAGATAGTGCTTCTCTTCTTTTCTTTTTTATATATGATTCATAGCTGATCAACTTTCCTCTAGTAAAGTTCTTACTTGCTTCCCAGATGTTGGAATGTTTAATTCCTTCTGTTTGGTTAAATTGATAGAATTCTTTTAGTTCTGCTTGGCAATTTCCCAATCTTCTTTGATCGTCCAATATGTAGTTTCTTAACCACCGTTCCCCTCTACCTACCCTTGTGATGAACATCTGTATTTGTAGCAGTGCATAATCTGTGTATGTATTTGGTAGGATTTCTATATTCAACTCTTGGGATGTCAAGCTCCGTGATATCCAACATTGGTCTAGACATGTAAGATTTGTGTCTATCTGAGTGGAACGTATACTTTTTTCTTTTGGGTTCATTTTCCTCCATATGCCAACCAAATCATAGTCTTCTAGTGATACGATACGATACGATAACATTTATTGTGTTTAGCCAAAGACCATTACAAAACATAATTAAAAACAATATGGTACAAATATGGATAAAACAATATTTCTCCAATATTGCATACATAAAATTGTAGACGAGGGCTACTGAGTTACAATTTAAAAGAAACATGGTGTATCAAGGTGGGGACACCTGTAAAACAGCTTTGGCTCGGATCTTCCTGGCGTTTACATTCAGTGATAATATCTTTAGTTTATTCATGTTGCTGGTCTGGTGGTTAACTGGGATCTTCTATGGATAGCTTGTCAAATAGTTCTTGTACTTCTGAGAGTGACTTTATTGTTCTTCTGCCTTCTGGTAAAAAAAATCTCCAGTTCAATGGGTATTTTCCAAAAATATATGATGTTTTTTAAAATTAATTTTAGCCTCAAAAATGGAATTCTACTCTTATTTGAAAAGCATCCACTGGTAGGTCGTGAAAAACTTGCACCTCTCTGCCCTGGATTCGCAGTGTTTTTGTTCTGTTTGTTTTGAGTGTGGAATCTCCTAGACCAGTGGTCCCCAACCCCTGGGCTGTGGCCCGGCTGCAGCTCCCTCTCCCTGCCCCCTCCTGCAGCGAGAAGCTCGCCATGCCCCGATCAAATTGGCCGCTGAAGCGCCCGATTAGCTTGCGGCCCGGCAAGCTTCTTGCTGCAAGAGGCGGGGGAGAGGGAAGCGTGGCCAGCAGCACGCTACCGGTGCAAAAGTTCATGGGTGGACCTGCCGTGCATGTGTGTCTGCGCCCAGCGGGCAGCAAACGTGCATGCACGTCAGTTTTGCACATGCACGCATGCACAGAGCCGCCACACATGTGCATTTGCACCCCCGCCGGGAGCACAAATGTGCATGAGTGGCAGGCCCACGCATGCGCTCATGCGCGAAACTGACGAGTGTGCGGATTTGCAGCCCTGCCAGGTGCAAACACGCATGCGTGTCACTCTCTCCCCCCATCCATCGGCAGCGGTCCACATCGCAAAAAAGGTTGCAGACCACTGTCTTAGACCTTTACTATCAAAGGCTACTAAAATCTCTCATTGCTATGACTTTGGAGTTTAATCTTCACTTATCTCTTCCCTGTATATGCCTGAAACACTTTAACCAATTCTTTCTTCAGATCTTCTCCAAACTGTTCTGGAACCGCCAAAGGCTCCTCTCTCTTCTTTGGACCTCACAAACCTCCAGCTTTCCTTCAACCACTTTCTGCCACTTTTGCAGATTCTCCACCTCCTTTTTTGTATTGATAGCTTTGGTCTTCACCTCCTCTATATGCCTTATGTTAGTTGCCACACCCTTCTGTAGTTCTTCTATCTTTGAAGCGAGCTCCTTTTAAAATACAACCACTTCTTTCTTCACGTCCGCCACTTCTTTCTTAAGTTCTGCCATTTTGTACTTCTGTGAAGTCTTTTTGTAAGTCTACTTTGGTTTGGCAGGATTCCACTGTTAGCGTACCCAGGCCTTCTAGAATTTTCTGTATTGGGGCTTGTAATGAATCTTCCATATCTTCATCACTGTCTTGCTTGACTGTCTTTTTCTTCATTCTTGTTGTTGCCATTTCCCTTCTCCTTTTAATTGAAGCTATCAGTTCACTTTTTGATTTTTTCCCTTTAGGGAGAGATTTCTTCTTGAAATATCTAGACTTAAGATATGACATACACTATACGATTGCTATACTTTATACTGATTATAATACAAGAAATGATTCACCAGCTGCCCAATTTCTTTGAAAAATCTTTTCTGCTCTAATACCATTTCATTAAAATAAAAAAGGTATATATCTTTAACCGCTCCTGTGAAGCAGAATAAATAAAAGAGTAAGCCCTAAGGGGGAGGAGAAAGGGTGGGCTCTGTCTGGGATAAAAACTCGGAAGGCCCAATCAGGAGCCACGAAGACCGGCTCCTCATTGACCGCTTGGCCCAGCCTCACCTTGCCCAGCCGGGGACCCACTGCATACAAGGAGAAGCAGCCTTCCCTGACAGTAAGTACTCCCGCTGGCTTCCCCTCACCCAGACACACACACACAACCCCCTTGGCTGCCCCCCCATTGTGCCGCTGCTGTTTCCCCGTGCCCCGAGTCACACCCCCCAGCCAGCCTCCCTGGCCGCCCCCCGCAATCGCCCCACCGCCGCTTCCCTGAGCCCACAGAGACACACACACACAAAACCGCCCTGGCCACCCCCCCATCGCGCCGCTGCTTCTTCTCTGCCCCCACAGACACTTGCACACACACACACACACCACCAAAACCCCTCTGGCCACCCCCCCCTGCACGATCCCACCACAGCCCCTTCCCAGCCCCCACAGACACACACACACCAGTCAAACCCCCCTGGCTGGCCCCCCGCACGATTGCCCCACCAGACACGCACACACACACACACACAAACACACATAGACACCCACCCACTGTGCTCTCCCACCCCTTCCCCTACCCCACATATCCACATACATACTCCTCTCTACCCCCCTCTTTCTTCTACAGAGGGCTTAATTTCTAGTACATTTCATATTATTTATGTTTACATCTGGTTTATTACTTTGCTGCTATTTCATAAACAGAGGTCAGTAGGAACACAAATACATAATATAAGATTCCCATCTAACCGTTTAGTACCACATGCAATTGATAGATTTGCTTAAACACATGATAATATTTCAATATGCATTAGAATAACAGCATTATATTAAACCTGTTGGACAGCCTTTGATTCGCTGGCTGAATCAGATATGCTTGCACAAAAAATACTGGAATTTTCTCTTCTTGTTCTTCTTTACTTGGCCCTTCTTCTTCCACTTATTTGCAGATATATGTTCACCAGGGGGAAAAAGGAATAATAGATTATACCCTGAGCCCGATCCTGGTGCCTGCACATTGCTCAGAGGCACTGGCTCTGCTTTTCCCAGGCACTTTCTACCTCTCTAGGTAGCAGGAGAGGTACTCTCTGATAAAGTTGTTATATGTCAATTTCTGATTGCAGCTTCCTGTTCTTGTTCTCTATGGATAGGTCTTGTGTGGATTTATCTCCCGTTGGATTTCCAGTACAGTAAAAAAATGCTAAACAAGTTCTCCTTCCCCCCATTTACAAAGCTGTTAGGGTGCTCAGCTTTCCTTTGAAGCTAAAGTGTTATGCCTGCCACAGAATCATCTGCAAGCTGATTGTTGAGTTATAAACCAGAGTGGCTTCTCTTAACAGGGAGTCCGCATCTTACCAGCTCTGCTGCTTGCTAGCATCAGTCCTTGCCAGAAAGGAAGTTTCGAGGGAAGAGTGTGGGATCAAGACTGTAGTCCTTACTGAATTGTCCAGTATTGGGGGGGGGGGGTAGGTTATGTGCTATAGCCTCAAGACACTAGCATTCATTTGAAGCCAGAGTGGACTAGATTTGGAGATACCTGTCTTCATGAAACTTACCCAGATTGGTACCTCTCCAGTTGTCAGCCTTGCTTTTTACTTCCTCAAATCAGTGCTTCCTCGTGAGGTGTGTGTGTGTGGGTGGGGGGAGGCGGCAACGACATCAAGGCCTTGCAGGGAAGTGTGTGTGTGGCAGTGGTGATGGCAGTGGCGGCAGCAGCAGTAGCAGGTGCGAGGCTTTGCAGGGAAACGTGTGCATGTGCATGACAGCAGGCGACGGTGCCATGCGTGCTTCAGAAGGAGGAAGAGAGCCAAGACGAGTGGAGAAGATTGAGTGGCAGGCGGGCAGACCAGCATGGGGGGTGGGGAGAGAGAAGAGGAGCGGAAGGGACAAGATTACTTAGGATGACTGGAGATAAAGATGGTGTTTGAACTACTGCTGGCGTGGGAATCTGCCTCCCTTACCCTGCTGTATTTTTTGTGTGTGCTCTGTCTTGCATAGGTCTCCATTTAAAAAAAACACACTTGGGGGAACTTTAGAGGCACACAAACCTCTGATTGGTTTCCTCCATTGATTGACAGGGTGAAGAGTGGTGACTAAAAGAGCGCATTGTTACTGCTGGTGCCTTTTTCACCAATTTCACGCAATTTTGCCCAATGTGCAGAAGTGGTACTAATTCTCAATGTGGTAACTGGATCACTGGCACTGTCTACTCGATGAACCTACAATGGGGCTGTGTTGTGATATCAGCAGTTCTCCTGTTGCTACGGATGTCCCATACCTCTACCACTCTTGGAGGAGACAGTCCGTCAATACCAGATTCATTTGCGTTCGATTGGGAGCACGTTTAAGACCATGGTGGTGCATGGTGCAGGCCTGTCCTTCTGTAAGCTTGAGAACTGGCAGCTCATTCATGGTATGTCCGCCAATCAAGGGTTGAGAACAGCGGGCCCCTCACAAGGATGACTCCAGGAGATCTATCTCTCTGGAACTGCTGCTGTCTCTAACACTGCATTTGTCAGTTGTCTGTGATTTGACTTTTGAGGTGGCTGTCTTTTGTATGGTCTTCGCCTTGGCATTTTTGGGTGCCTTTCATTGCCATGAGCTATTGCCTTCTTCACAGTCCACCCCTGGGGACTAAGCATTCTCCCTACAAGGCATAGAGGTCATTGAGAATGAGCTATACAACTTTGCCAATCCAAGACTAATCAGCCAGAGAGTGGCTTGCTCGTAATTTTGGCAGCAGCTGCTGGGGAAGGTCCATGACTAATATGCACTGTATCAGAGTACTTAGTGGTTCGGCCTAACTAGCCAGGCCCAGTCTTAATAAACACAGATGGTTTCTGCCTTTCTAGATACCAGTTTGTGGCAGTTAAGATGTGGTATATTATAGGGCTGTGTCTACTGGCAGAACATTTTGGCATATACTCGTTTCGCATTGGGATGGCCAAGCAAGCCTCAGTCAATGAGCTGAATGCTGCACATATTATGGTGCTAGGATGATGGCATTCTTTGGCCCTACAAGTAGTATGTTTGAGTCTTCTGGACAAATTATTTACCCTTCCCATTGCTCCCTCGGGTCTACACTCTCCATCACAATGTGTTTTTTGTCACTGGTCATAGAATTTTTTTTTTTTTGCTTCCAGATATGCATCAGGTTCTGGTTGGAGTAGTGCCCTAGGCCTGGGTGACCTGTACATTTTTTGGCTGGAGAGGCATGGCATGAAGTGGTCGTCTCTTCTCGGCACCTTGGAATTGGCTGTATATCACTTTGGCACTCCAGCATCAGTGAAAATGATTTGCCAGAAGTGTCTACTCTGTGTCTCTCAACATCCATCATTGGCAACTAAAGCAGTGCTTTCTGCAAACCCAACTGTTTTTGTCAGCATCATTGGAACAACATGTATGGAGAGGAGCCGCTACACTGGAGTGGGTGGATCTGGCTAGGAGGAAGGCTTGCAAGGCAGTGGTTAAGTCTGTGTAGGACAATGGCATGATTGTCATCCAACAGCCTAACATCAGTCACAGGCAGCCTTTGCTGTTACGGCATGGTAGCATTCACCTGTTGAACTGGAGAATGGACTTATGGCTCCGTGGCGTTTAACATGCCCTAGTGCATTGGCTGCAGCTTTGAGCATTGGCAGGAATGCAGGGGGTTCCCTCCTCACTCTGTCAGTTGTTTGTCATCAGGTGGATCCATATTGGGGGGAAAGTGAGCCTATGGGGCTCAGGCACATGAGCTGCCTGGTACTGGGGTCGGGCCACTTGGTTGGGGCTTCTATGTGGTCGGCTGGCCACAAAACGGCTGCATTTGCCCATGCCTATGTTCTCTGCATGACAATAAAAGCTATGGCCAGTTTTTTGGTAAAACTCTTGTATCTGAGTCCTCATTCTAGTCCAGGTCATGTCCCTTTGCAATACAATCAGTTTATGAGGGTACATGAGCAGTGGCGTTATGCATGTGACGTTGGTCCTGACACTGTAATAAACTGGAAGTCCTTACACAGGCAAGAACTTACAGAGTGCACCACAGCCCTTGGACATACATGCAACCTCTCGTTCAGCTAAATATGGGTTGCCTAAGATTCACTTTCTGGGATATGACTGGAAAGTTGAGTTATAAAGCATACATGCACAAATGCTTTCTCTTTCCTAAGGACAGCAACCAGATCTCTATGCTAAGCTCTTGGAGCTGCACAGAAAAAATCTGGTATCTTAAAAGAATTTTTCCTGTTAACATAAGCATATGCTGAAGTATTGTATGTATTTAAGCCTTCTTTACTCTTAGGTTCTCTAAACATCTCTAGCAATATATGCTGTCACATTAAAATGACCCATCAGAAATTGACATTTAGTTATGAGGAATAGTAGCAGCTGTAGTGGCATTTTGATGTAATTCAGTCTAAATTTCAAACATTCTTATTTAACATAATCAAATGCTATGAAATATTTTTTTTAAAAATATGACAAGTATACAGTACTGGCTCAATTGGCACTTAGCAACGGTTCTTTTTACAATATGCACAAAATCTTCCAGCAGGGAGTGTTCTAAGGACCATCCTTTGAGAGCACAAACTCACCCATGTACAATCAGTAGACATCAAGGTTGTATCTCTAGCTCCCCTTGAGATGTTATTTAGCTAATGCACACATGTTATGATTGAGCAGTTAGCTCTGAAATGGAACAAGATGTGTGCAGGTACATTTTTTCATTTTGGGATAATATCTTTATCTCATAGTCCCACATGAAATAAGATTTAGCATGCAATTGTTACTAAATAGACAGTTCCTTTCCCCTTTCCCCTTTTCCCCTTCCTGAACACTACCAAAGTAGTACCCCCTTCTTCAGCACCATATTTACATAATAATGGCAAAGTAGAGCTGAATGTATACACACCTAGACTCTTTCCTAGCTAGGTAATTTCTGCCATCACCAGTGACTGTAGCCAGGAATAGAATATTGTGGTTCAGCAAATCAGCAGTAAGCTTTTCCTTAGAGATTTCAATTTTGACAAGAATTTAATAATAACTGTCAGTATCCCCACCCACCTTCCATCCTTCCGAGGTCAGTAAAATGAGTACCCAGCTTGCTGGGGGGTAAAACGGTAATGACTGGGGAAGGCAATGGCAAATCACCCTGTATTGAGTCTGCAAAGAAAATGCTAGAGGGCGTCACCCTCTGTGAACACCATTGTGAAACAATGGAACACCATTGACTGGGGAGGGTCTTGATTTAAAATTTGGTCTATATGGAGCAACAAAGATTTTCATAGAACGCATAGAATACAAAAATAATATTGTAATATATATATTTTAATTGCAACATAAGTACTTGAATTAAAGCTTTCAATGAAAACTTATACCTTAAATAAAATGTTGTTGGTCTTAAATGTGTCACTGAACTAAACGTTTGTTCTACAAGTAAGCAAGTTGGTTACAAAAGAGATATTTGTGGTATTCCATCATGTCTACTGAATGGTTTGCACATGGCTTCATGCTCATACAGACTTCTGTGTTTGCAGAGGATATAACAATTTATATTAGAACTGCTGAATCAAGGCATTTCTCAATATCTGAAACATATCCCCCCTTCCCCTCTCAGGGCTATATGCGGTGCTCCCTGGTCTCCTCCTTGGGAATGCCGCCACTGTCGGGTTGGTTGGGTTGGACGGTGTATTTGTTTTTGTAGGATGCTTTGATGTATTAGGGGTTTTATGGGTTTTATATGTTGTTACCTGCCACGAGCCTTAGGGGAGTGGTGGGCTATAAATCGAAGTAATAATACTAATAATACTAATAATACTTATAATAATTAGCCCAAATAAACTGGAGGGGGTATTAATCTCACACTTATTTTGCTCTTTGGGCCAGTCTGCCTGGTCTTTTACTTATATATCTGCACTCATATCCATACATGCACTTAAAATTATTTGATGGCAATCCTATTATGTTACATATAAGCCATTGTATTATGTTATGAAAACCAGATTTGCATTACAATTTCATGCCTCTTAGGATCTTCTCTGTTTGGAATATATAGCCTTTAGCTTAAAATGTAAAAGTCAGAGAAGGTCCTAGAGCTGACTGTTGAAGAAGTGTTAATAGAGCACAAAATGATTAGAAAATGGCTATTATACTGGCTGGAATTCTGTTACTGAGTGGTTTATGCATTTTTCTAGCAGTTTGAATTGTGATCATACTGATAAGGTGCTTCAGACATGAGAGGTTTAAAGTAAAAATATATCTTTTTTCATACAAATGGTTTTCCTGTCGAGTTTAATGGTTTGCTTTTGTCAGCAACTTTTGATGCAAAAACTGGTTTGTGAGGATGATAGAAAAACAAATATGTCCTTGCATTTGCCATATTTTTGACAGTCTGGGAATATATCCAGCCTTGTAAAAGTCTGGCTTAGTTTTGCCTGCCCCCAAACAGCTTTTTCTTCTCATTCCTTCTCTTTTAATTGCTTTTTCTCTCCCGCAGTCTTTCCTATTTTTAATTTTCTCCAGCCTCCTCACCACTTTCATTGCTGCCTTTTCTAGACAGATAGGCAGAGAATCAATCAAACAAACAAACAAACGAACGAACGAACGAACGAACGAATGAATGAATGAATGAATAAATAAATAGTTGCCTAGGCCCAGGCTCTAGTTCTTCAGTTGCTAGGAAATCCCATCTGTAACTTCAAGAGTTCTCCTGAAATCTCAGTTGGCATTCTTCAATTTAGGAAAACCTTTCTTATCCTTTTTAAAATCTTCTTGTCTCCTTCTGCAAACCTTGGAATGGGGAATGTCTCTGCAGGTTTGTAGAGCAATACCACTGCATATATCACAATTAGATATAGCAGCATATATCATGCCCCCCCCCAGCCACACACACACAAGCATTCTGCATATATTTACAAAATATGGCAACTGTTGTACAGGATATCTTATATTTGTTGACATCATTTTACGCAAAAGTTTTGCAATCACAATAAATATTTAGTGACCTACTAATTTCAAAAGCCACGTCCTGCTCTTTAGTTTTTTAAAAATATGGAGAACTTTGGGATCCTGAATTTGAAGTAATCTTTTATACAGTAGGTTAATTTGTTTGCCGATGGTTTTAGAGTCCTTATGACAACATTAATTTTATAACGATAGATTTCTTGTGGGAAATTGATTTGATCCAATCACCTTTTCTGCTTGAGCAAAACAGAGAGTCCCCTTTGACCACCACAACAGCTATACTGGGGATCATGGGACACCTGTGCAATGAGGGCTGTGGTTGGAAGGGGAATTTGGTGAAAATGAACTAAAAGCTTAACAAGAGACAAAATTCTGTTTAGATCAAAGCCATTGGTGTGAAATGTTAGAAATAATAATAATAAAAAAAGAAATCACATATTCCAGCCCAGTCTCAGGCCTAGTTTTGAGGATTTAGCTACCTTGATTGTCCTAATAGACAACCATTTTTAAGAGAGAAGAGATGAGAATGACTCTATTAGTTTTTCTGGATCTATTGGAAGAATGGTAATATTCTGGAGTGAAGATCATGATAATATTCTAGAATGACTAGAAGAGAGAAGGAACCAGTTATTTGTGGAAGTATTTGGTTATGTTTGAGTAAATTCAGATGTGTTTGCATAGTTTTACTATTTTTCATGGCAGCTGACACATTTTGAAAGGGCCATAGTAAAATTAAATTATTGACATGACCTTTTGAACCTCTATTTATTATGCTATTGCTCTCTGATAAAAGGTTCTGAAAGACAGGATCTTTTGTGTTATGGCACCCTGCATCTCACAGTTATCTATCTTCAATTCCCACTTGTTAATCTTTCAGCACCTGCTTAAAATTGTGGTGTTTAACCTGTCTTTAGGCCGAATGTTTTAATTCTGTTGGCCACTCTTTTAACGTCTCTCTAAATTATCATCTGAACTTTTAACATTCTGGTGCTAATTGAGCAATTGCTAATATATAATTGCTTTAATTTATTGTTGCTAATTAAAATATTTAGATAGATGTGGTTTTCAATAGATAGATGTGGGTTTTTTAGATTATTTGTTCGCATTTTTATATTACTGTTGTTTGTTTATTATTTCAGCTTGGAATTTTGCTTCTGAATATATCATGCCTGTGTTTCTGCTATTATTAATTACTGCTGTTAGTAATTTTAATTTCAATTGCTGGTATTTTTAAAAACATATTGTTTTTAAAAATGTTGCTTGTGCCATCTTGAAAGCCTCTGAACGGAGAACATGACTACAAATATTTAAAATAAAATTCAAGTAAATAAGTACAGTGTGCCATCTGATAGCAGCCAATTTGCATAACTGTTTTGCAATATAAAATCAGAGTCCAGTAGCACCTTTAAGACCAGCAAAGATTTATTCAGGGTGTGAGCTTTCGAGTGCAAGCACTCTTTGTCAGACTATGAACTCCTTATATGACAGGGACTATATAGCAAAAATCAATTCTGTTACATCAGTAGATTGTGTCACACAACCAAATACAACCAATGATAATTCTTTGTCAAAACAGCCAATCAATCTCCCTGGAATTCAGTTGAAGTTTACAAAAACACAAGGAGAAACAAAACTGCCTGTATCAGTGATCAAAGGCTCTCACATCATTATGCTTCGCGCCTGCCGATTGGTCCCTCCAATAGTCTGTCCGGGGGAAGGGGCCAATCGGCACCCTTCCTCATCCCGGACACAGCCCGCCTTCCAAGGGCTTACTGTTTTATTTAGTCCGTGGCGCCCGCGGTGCCACGAGCGGTGTACAGATGGTGGGAATCCTTACTTCCTCTAGGAGGCTGTTCCAAAGAACAAGTGCAATGTGTGGCAGATAGGAAAGTCAGCATAAACTTCTGTGAAGATTGCAGGCAGCTCACAGGTTCATACCTGGAGAATCAGTCCTTCAGGCTCCGCTTTGCTGACCAACATCACCTCTGCATTGTCTGGGCTGACTGCTCACTTGTCATCTTTCAGTTACATGCCCACAGTTCATAGGCTCTGACTTAGAATGCAAAGTACATCTTTCTGTTGACTTATTCAAAGGCATATAGAGCTAGGTGTTACCAGTATACTGATCATACCCAATAATAAAGTTCCAGACAATCTCATTCAAAGCTGTAATGTATGAACTTAATAACATTAGGGAAATAATCAACTACACAAAACAAAGTTTGAGTCCAATAGTACCTTTAAGACCCACAAAGTTTTAGTTAGGGTATATCATGAAGTGTTGGTATTAAAGGTGTCACTGGACTTGAACTTTCTCCAGTCAACCCCACATTACTAATTCTGAGTTATCTACAAATATTTTCTGGGTTTACCTAGATTAAAATAAAATCAGGACTGAAACCCCTTTAACAGTATAGTTTTCAGATTCAGTCTAATCTCAAGCTGCTTTAATAAATGGTAAGTTATCTGATAAGTCAAGCAAGCTTAACAAACATACATTTCTATTATCTTGCTATAAATAGAGACCATCCACCAGAGCAACTATTGTAGTCTCTGTCCTGAAGCCAAATCTAAAACCAGACTGAAATGGATCTAACAGATGTGTTAACCAGGAAACCCTGGAGTTGCTCTGCCCACACTCTTTTAAATACTTTGTCTAAAAATGGTAAATTTGACACAGATCTATAACTGGTTTGTTGATGCAGGTTTTTCCCAATAAAAATAATAGCCTTCCCCAAGGCCAAAATGATTACCTGATGATATTAGACAAAGGATGCCTAGTCCAATTGATTTAACTAATCAAGTGGTAAATGGATCCAGCTACAAGTGGTTAGCTTCACAGTTCTCGTAATCCAATCATCATTGATGGGGAGAAAACCTTCTATATAATCTAGGTCAGACAATGTGCACTGCACTTCTTCTTGTAGTCAAATGCTTAAATTGGAGTCCAAGTCAGATAATAGCTACGAGATTTTATCAGCAAAGAAATACACAAGATCATCACAGCTGATGAAATCCAAAGAAATCCCCTTTGAACACTATAATTCAGAAGTCAACGAAGTCCAAATAATCTGCAATAATTCTGCTAGGTATGATTGGCAATGGGAGTGGGAACTTTTTTGCCATAATTACCTAAAATTAGTTCCATGGTATTTTCTGTCTGATTTGTTATGAGTAGAATTGCTATAAAGGATTTAAAATCACCTAAAGCAATATGGAAACAGATTGCATCCAGAAGTCTCTGGGTCTGAAACACTAGGTTCACTGTCCCTCATTCTCTCTTGCTGTCTTTTTCTGCTGCCTAGCTCATCTATCCTTTACCTCAACCACTTGGACCTTCACTGTGCCAGGTCCCACATCCTCTCTCCGCATAGTCCTTCCTCCTCCCCACTGATGTCATAACTCTAACTTTGCTTCACCTGCTTGGTGACTGTGATGTAACATGTCTTCCTGTCATATGCTTTCAGCTTAGTAGATCCCCTGCTGCTGCCTGACAGGTTAAAAATGGGTCCCAGGTACGTGGTGAAAGTATCTTTAATTTCTTACTGGTACTGTTTCTCATTGGCACTAGTAGAAAAGAATGAGAAATATAATTTCTGTCACCCTAGTCCAAAGTCCAGAAGTGTCAAACTGATAGAACTGTACTGCCCAGAATAGTACTATTCGTGGTAAACTATTTCTCTCTGCCAAATGAGAGGTAAAGAATTTGATGTATGGTGGAAGTTTTGTTCTTATTAGTGGTAGTTTCCCATACTGGGGACAAGGCTGAGAGTTATTTAAAACTGGTATTTCCCTACATGATGGTCTCCGTGGGGGCTTCCCTTTTTTCTACTCTCTAGCTTTGTTTTAGTTGGTCATTGATAGTGCAGCTCTATTATTTAATAAAATGTATAAGAGTTTACTAAAAAAACTCCTTGGTGTTTTTTAAGTTTGATATAGTTCCAGAAAATGGGAAGTGGGATTTCTTGACTTCCTGTTTCATTTGGGGGGGGGGAGGGCAGTATTACTTGCAGGAACAGGAGGAACTAAATCCCAAAGTGATCTGATCTCATTCTACCTTGATGAAAATTCTATTTTTTCATTTGGCTCAAAAAATTAAGATCACTAATTTCTGGGTATAAATGGCAAATATCAATAAATTTTAAAATATATATGAAACACTTTAATTTAGGGACTATCTAAATCCAGTTGAGAAACATAACTTGACCACATTATAACTAATTTGAAATCATTAAAATTAAAAAAAGACGAAATTCTTTGGATAGATGACTGTTCCTGCCAAATTTTAAGTGGCAGGCATCCAAAGTGGCTGAGATATTAAATGTGAAAGTGCTTACAGCTGAAATGCCAAAGAGGGCTAAGTGGTATAGTAACTGCACACAATTATTTCACTTGTGAGCAAGAGGAACAGAGCTCTCTGTCAAGATCTGAATCCATTGTTTTTCTGTCATACTCACCCCCAAATATACTGCTTTCTCTAGCTATATAACTGTTTTAAAGAAGTACTACCTGGTACAATATAGAGATATTATAGATACCTTTTTTATTATGAATCTGGTAGGATTACATATTTGTTTGCTTAACTGAATTCTTCAAGGATAACCAAAAATCCAACCTCTTCTAGTTTCCCCCAAGTTTCTCTTGCATGCTGCTATACAGTAACATATCTGGCAGTTTATCAAGGAAAAATCTATCAGTCCACTTATGTTGATGTACCAGCAGCTTGCAAGAACAACTCTCCTGCCAACCCAAACTCTTTCTTTTTAATAAAGAATTTAAACCAGAGAAGTTAAACATTCCTTGGTCTTGCTTCTGAGGAGGAAGTAAAAGTTTGAATTGGCTCCATGACTGCTTGCTTCTGAGGAGGAAGTAAACGTTTGAATTGGCTCCATGACTGCTAACATTTTCTGTTTATGGTCATATTCTTCTTTTTATAAATAAAACCACTCATTCCTTCCTTTGAAAAGTAATTTACTCTTTGGTCATAATAACAAGTTATTATTGATAGGAGAAATTGGAACTGAGATGGAGGATGTATGTGTGTTCATTTTTGTCTTAAAGTTATTAGAGATCTGATTGAACCAAAGTCATGTGTAATGAGAGAGACCATTGAAAGAAGTTCTGTTGTCATTTTGCTTCCTGATCAGTGTCTTCAAGCTAGATCCTGTTTTCCCAGTGCAGAAAGCCAGTTCACTTCAGTTGAGGAGCTGCAAAAGGCTGTGCATTCAGATCTGTCTTTTTGTTGGCTGAATGTGAGAAAACCCTTGTTCAGAATGATGTTCTGTGCACAGGCTGTCTCTGCATTTTTCTCTTAATAACTTTTCAGGGCTTTGACTTTTTCCATGGACTGCATACCCTCCATATAGTATTCTTGTAGTCATGCTACATTTTCCAATACTTGGGATAAAGCAGAATTAATTCCATGCATTCAATAAAGGAAAAGAAATTTAGGAAACAAATTTTTACACTCCCCCTCCTTCCAGACCTCAAGAGATAGTTAAAACAGAAAAAACATAAGCCATGGAAAAAATGAGACAACTTTAAGTCATATTGAAATCAATGGAACATGTTCTTTGCCAACTAACCCTTGCTGGATAAGCTCCATGGATTTGTTTGTTCTTTACTTTCCCATTACTTCTTGCCTGAAAATTCCATTGCACATACCTCCATAAGTTTACAGGTTTCCATGTTTATCTTCTGGCTTGGCACTGTTCATGATGTAGAAGTCCATCTAAGCCGTTCTAGGCCCATTGACTTCTAAACCCTTCTAAATCAACTTCAATGCGTTTAGAAGTGTGTAACACTCCTTAACAGCACTGGTAATCTATAACTTGTCTTCCGTTGTCCCTTAAAACAAACTCTATCAAAGTCCAAATATAACAAAGTAACAATAGCAGCACTATCACACATGATTGTAGCTTACATAAACAGTTTGAATTATTTCTGAATACGTACCCAATGACTGAGCAAAAATGTTGCATTACATGAAGCTGTAAATATCAAGTTGTCTTACATTGAGTCAGAGCACTCTACAATTAGCAGAGACTAACTGTATCAGTGTGTCTCTAGTGCCTTTAGTGGAGAAAGGTCTTTGCCCAAACCTATGCCCTAGCATTCTTTTACTGGAGGCATTAAGGAATGAACTGAGATCTTTCGCACGTACTCTACTGCTGATCCACAGGACTTTTCCTTTTGGTTTCTGATGAAATGTGGAAAATGAACAAAGGTAATGGGGAAGTCATGTGCACTTCCTCTTATACAATCTTGGACTCTAGTAACAGCCGATGGGACGTTTGTATATCACAAATCTCTATGCATTGTGAGATCAGAAGCTAGCCTTGGGTTCATATGCTTCTTACAGTTCCTGATGTCTCCTCAAAAGTGAACATCTACATTGGAAAACCCCTGTATTTGAACATTAACTCTTTCCTAGCTATATACCCAAATCCCTCTTTTTGGCAGAGAAATAAGGTTATAGAAGATCCCATTTTGGGGAAAAGGCCTCCAAACTGGGCTCTGTAGGTTCTGAGGGCAAATACGGACAATAAACAGACACTTGTAATTTGTTTTTTATATGTAGTCTATTTAAAGAAGTTAAATAATATTGATATATTAACAAGTAAATCTCGAAAAGCAAGCAGGTTCAGAAAATAAATGCTAGCTTAACTATCTAACATAGTGAAAGACTGCATTAGATGGCACATTCTTATGTTCAAGCAACCTCATGCCTTATTTCAAGTGTTCTCTGTGATATAATCCATTTGCAAACAGACAGATCATAGCTGAGGCCTTTCCCCATCAAAATCCCTACCTTGAAGCAGCATGTAGGTTGCTGAACTCAGTTACTGCCACCTGCAAAATGGAACCATTTGGTCACCACATCCATTAACTCTAGGAGGGGAAGACTTGGGGGAGGGGGGCTTATAGCCTCCTAGTTTTATGTGCTACTAGGGGCAAAGCCCGTTGTCTCAAAGAATACAATGGGCGCTAGAGCTTGGCAGTGGGAAGAGGAAGGGGAGGAGTTGTCCAGTCTGTAAGGGCATGGGGTTGTCATGTGTGTTGTGTGGGAGGTTGTGGTGGCATGGTGGCAAATGAGGCCATGGGTGTGGAGATATGGGTGTCAAGAACCTGTGGTGTGGAATGTTCGTTGATTGTGGGAGAGGACTGACCTTTGGGAATTGTGGCATAGTGGTTACAGATGAGCTTTCCAGAGCCATGTCCTCAGATATGTGAAGGGAAAATCAGACTGGAGACTCTTCTTAGGGGAAGATTACATGGCAACCAATTCCCCCGAGTTCTGCGTCATTTCCCTTCTTGTGTGAATTAGGCCACATTCACCGAAATGCCCCTCTGCCCTAATACACATGGAGTAGACACAGTACACAGGTGTCCACCCTGTTCCTTCTGTCTCCCATATTTTCGCTGTTGGTAAAATGTTATGTGCCCACATGCTTCTTTCATGGTTGCTCCTTAGAAGAACGGATTTTTGTACCCTATTGCTTACTACCCAAAGGAGTCTCAAAGCGGTTTACAAAGACCTTTTCCATTTGTCTCTCCACAATAGTCAACCTGTGAGGTATGTAGGGTTGTGAGAGATCTGAGAGAACTGGGAATGGGCCGCAGTGACCCAGCAGGCCTCAGGTGTCTCAAAGCATTTTCCAATCGTCTTCCCCTTCTCTCCCCATAGCAGACTCCCCATGAGGGAGGTGGGGTAGCAAGCCTCACAGGGAAGCTGGCAAAAAGAGGAAGACTGTCTGTGCACAGCAGTCTTGACCTTAGTAAGGTTTTTAATACAGTTTTTTTATTTGCCAGGCCAAGGTTATTTGCCAGTTACTATTTCAGTTACTATGTGTCTCCAGACATTTACTTGTTCTCTATTTAGTTTCAGGCTGTAAATATTTATTTAGATCTTCCTGCACTTTCCAGACTCACAGGACTGATGCTGGTCTGCCTGTCTGCGCCCCAGAATACAAACAGTTGCTGATAAGGGCTGGCCATAACCCATAGGCCAGGAGGGACACTCCTGCACCACTCCCTACCAACTGCAGGCAAAAATGGCTCCTTTGAAGGCTGGACTCTGAGGCATTGTATGATTTTTAAGTCCCACCTCCAAACCTCCAGGAATATTTCCAACCCAGGGGTAGCCAACCTACAGGTGTGGCCTGGAGAGCTCCTGGAATTACAGCTCACTTGCAGAGTATAAAGATCAGCTCCCCAGGCAGAAAGGGCTACTTTGGACAGGGTTGTGGCAGAGAAGAAACATTTAAGGCTTCCCACACAGGTTGTTGTTGAATTGAAAGACTTGAGGCCTACTGCACAGGGTTGTTGTGCAGATGAAACAGGAGACAAAAGAGCCAGCTTCCTCTGCAGAATAATGCTGTGCAGTGGCCTCAAATCTGCAGAGAGTTGCAAAGAAGAAAGACACATGGCTTGGCTGTGTCTAACCCCCGGCCAGAGCAGTATTTTAAGTGAGAAGGGGCTTTTCTGTGGCCTCCCTGTCAGGCAACTGTTTGGCAGAAGGGGAAAGCCCCCCCCCCCTCAAAAGGAAGGCCCTCAGGCTCCCCTGCGTTGCTCTTGGAAAGGCCTCTTCCCCTCAGTCAGGGCCTGTCAGAGGCTCCTTCGCAGCAGGCCTGGAGGGGGGGAGGGGGAGCACTCTGCAGCCTCCTGCCAGCTCTGTCAGGGTTCTGAGGCAATTTGCAGCTGGACATGGCAGTTAGGACAGCCTTGGGGCGAAAAGGGCTGGTGCAGTCTCTGTTCTCATCCCCCTTGGAAGCCCTGCTGACCTCCTCTCCCTGCAGTGGTCAGGAGCTGACTGGCAGCCAGACTGGGCTGGGTGAATGGAATTTTGGTCTGTCCTGGTGAGGGGCCAATAGGAAGGCACTTTGCGCGCCTCCCCATTGGCTGCTTGGCCCTGGATGGACACTCGGAGGGCCCAATCAGGAGCCGCTTTGCGGCTCCTGATTGGGCCCTCTGAGTTTTTATCCTGGACAGGGCCCGCCCTAACTCCTCCCCAGGTGGCCTTACTCTTTTATTTAATAGGACCCTGTCCTATTTAAAGATGAGTGGAGTGGGCTTATCCTGAAAGATAATGAGTGGAATTAACTGCTCGGTGAGCTGCTATATTTTTCAAGAGAGGAAGAGGAAGAAGACTGTGCTTCCCTGTATAAGCTTATGCTGTGCTCCTTCTTTCAGTCTCCCCAAAAAGCATCTGAGAAAGCTACTTCAGCAATTTTAGGATTACTTCATAGTTGCTTGGCAAGAGTCCTTCATGACAGCCAATGCTGTCTTGCTCGGATTTTAAATGGCATTTTTGTTTAGTCTCTCCAAATGTAATATTTTCTGAATTTAACCAAGATGGCTGTATCAGGTTTTAAAAGTGCAGACAAATGTACAAATCCACACATTTTACCCATTACTGGATATAAAAGGAAAGTTTCCTGTGGTGGAAATAAATAGGATGGTCACCCACAGCTTCCACTGATTTAAGTTCTACAGTAAATTCATGGGAACTGCAGCTGCTCAACTTCTTTGAAAACCTGGCCACTGTTCAAGTCCCAAAGGCCATATCCTGTACATATAAATTCAAGTGCTTAACCTTAGGCACCCAGTTTTGATTTTTTTTCCTTTTGCATACATGATCAGAAGAGTTAATTTCATTGTCATGAGCCTACTATTCAGAAACAGCTATGCCACCTTGAAGTCAAACTGTATGTTTAAAAATCTAAAATACTTTCATTCCACAACAGAGAACCTCTAAGATACTGAATCTTACAAAACATCAAAGTATTGGTGAACTGGGGAACACTTTGTATTTAGATTCCTTTAAATGTACTTTTATGGTAATAACCAGTTGTAGAGAAATTGTGATCAGGATAGATATCTCAATGTTTCGGTGACTTGGTAGCCTGCTGTAGCTTCACTCCTGGGCTTCTCTAGTGATGTCACTATAGCCCTGGATATATGACCTTACAATACAAGCACGCAGGCTCCAAGCTATCTGTGAAACTCTTTCCTATTATGCTTCATACCCAAATATAAAACTAACTTTAGCTAACTCTGAAGTGAAATATTGTGATTTATAACAAAAAAGGTTACTTAGGGAACTTGGATACTAAATTGTTCAGTTGGAATCTTTATCCTTTGATTATGTAGTTGGCTGAACAAAAGCAGTTTGATTCATTCTGTTCCAATTTAATTCCCCTTTGCAAATGACCTGATAGCTGACCCATTTTTTATGATTAGTATCCCCAGGAAAACAAAAAAAAATACAGTGATACTTGTTAATCATGACATTTTATATTTCGTGTTCCAAGCCTTTGGATTAAAAAAAAAAAAACAGGAACAAAAGTTATGCAAATACATGAAGACTTTCTATATTCTCTTAGTAAAATTCAGCATTCAAATGATTAAACTTTTACTCTGAGTGTACATTGTGTTTTATATGTATAGCCAAAGAAAAAAGTGTTCTTTCTTACTTCATAAATTGCTTTATATTTTAACATAGTGCAAATTAGGACTTTAAAAAAAGCTTCACTTTTCTTTTGTATATAGCTTTGTTTAAATTTGGCTTGGTTTTTAAAAAAATTGCCTGAACAAATACGTATTTTCACTTCAATATTACACCAGTTAAGAAAGATAATGAACCATATCTATATATATTTCTAAAATATTTTTGATTTTGGTATTTTAATGAGAGCATTAGAATATGTCCAGACCACAACACCATGTTCTTTTCAATGTGGATCAAACTGAACTTACTGAAGCAAAGGAGCAAAGTAGTGATCCCCAACCTGTGGGCTGCGGACCACATGTGGTCCTTCGACTAATTGGAGGTGGGCCCCGAAGGACGCCTCCCCCCGGCCCTTTACTTCACCCCCCCCCTGGCCCTTTACAACACACTTCGGGTGTCATTGTCTTCCATCACTCCCAGATGGGACTATCTCGTTACAGAGAAACAAGCTCAGGGTTCCCATTGATTTGTCATTGTCATGAGTTAAAATTTCCATGAAAATAAAATGTTCCTTATGTTCATTGTTGTGGCGTGTCTGTATCTTATTTTGAAGGGATGTTTAAACATTACCATAGCGATCAGAGAGCGTTAGGGCAGTGGTTGAGATTAGAGGAGTAAACTACCTCCCCCCCGGGCCTCAGTAAAAGGCGTTGAGTGGTCCCCGGGCGTTGAGTGGTCCCCGGTGATAAAAAGGTTGGGGACTACTGTTCCAAAGGATCTCATAGGATTCAGTTGAAGGATTGATATGGATTGATTGACTGCCCTTGGAATATCACATGTTCCCACTAGGAATGGGCATGAATACATTTTGGTTCATGGTTTGTGGCATGCCTAGTTTGTGAACCATGGAATGTCACCAACTTTTTGATACTAAACAAACTGGTTCTGATAACCATCTTCAAGTATTTAAAAGGGTGCCATATGGAAGATGGAGCAGAATTGTTCTCTCTTGCCCCAGAGGGACTGACCAGAATGAATGGGATGAAATTAATTCAAAAGAAATTCCATCTAAACATCTGGAAGAAGTTCCTGACAGAGCGGTTTCTCAGTGGAACAGGCTTCCTCGGGAGGTGGTGGGTTCTTCATCTTTGGAAATTTTCAAACAGAGGCTGGATAGTCATCTGACAGAGAGGCTGATTCTGTGAAGATTCAAGGGAGTGGCAGGTTACAGTAGATGAGCGATAGGGATGTGAGTGTCCTGCATAGGACTAGATGATTGGACTAGATGACCATGAGGTCCCTTCCAACTCTATGATTCTATGGTTCCATTTATGAAGTTCATAATGTGGAAGAACCCCCTCCCCCAACACACTCACAGGGGATCTCCAGATGACTCTCCTCTACCTGCTCTCAAGGTTTGGTGAGGATTGAGTTTATGGGGTCTGAGTTATAGTCTCCCAAAAAAGATGCCCCCAGGAAAGTGCTTTCTGGGGAAATGATAGATGCAGGTTCAGGAGTAGTTTATTTGTTAAACAAATGACGCCAATTTTGCAGGACATCTATTACTACCTCTACACTAAAGACCCTCGTACCCAAGAAACTGAATGAAGGTTTCTAATTGTATCCTATTTATCTCCATTGTTTCCTATGGAAAAATTTCATACTTTATCCAGAAGTCAATAGTCAAACACATAAGAACAACTACTGGCCAAATGCAAACAGTCTTAGTAGAACCAATATCTAACCAGAATATCCCAGCAGATCTGAAGAAGGAGCAAGCTTCACATCACATAATCCAAGCCAACCTGGCAAGCCAGCATCTAGATAGCCAGACAAACTTAGCAAGATACTGGCATACACATTCACATTAATATCACTTCTCTGGCACTAATTTATGGTGCAGGCCTCCTTTTTGTCCTCTCTGCCAGTGCTCAGAGAGCCATGCAGGGCTGTGAGATGATTGGACAGCCAGTTCTAGAGATTTCCTCCTAATATCTAGTCCCATTGCCTTGAAGACCTGCCTCCTTACCCCTCCCTCCTGTAGCCAAGGAACCCTGCAAAATTAAAGAAAAACAGACCTGGAAGCCTTACAGTACTAACCTTAAAAAGGTAAAGGTAAAGGTATCACCTGTGCAAGCACTGAGTCATGTCTGGCCCTTTGGGTGACACCCTCTAGCATTTTCTTGGCAGACTCAATACAGGGTGGTTTGCCATTCCCTTCCCCAGTTATTACCGGTTTACCCCCCAGCAAGCTGGGTACTCATTTTACCGACCTCGGAAAGATGAAAGGCTGAGTCAACCTTAAGTACTAACCTTAATTATTCCCAAATATTTCATGAATTTTTAAGGCCAGAATTCCCAGTATTCTAGAAAATATAATTATCACTCTGGATACCTGAATATATCTGAAAGAATATCAATGAGGTGTATGTGTGCGCACATGTTTGTGTGTGCGTATGTGTGCATGTATACACACACGCTCAAAACATCCAAATGCATGTTCCTAGGATCAACTAAGTATCATACTGTTTGTCAGCTGTTTAATGATGACACATTTGCTTTAGCAGACAGAATGTCTGTTAACATTTCATAATATCACCAGCAACTCATCCTTTTAGGTGGTACCTAAATCCTAAATATTGATGAAAATCTATTTGTTTTTTCCATTACTCGCTAAAAAAAAAAGAATTCTCCTTGCCAAAGGTGAGTCATTTTCAACAAAAGTAGTCCAAGTGACTCCATCTGTTATGGGTTCACGGGACAAGCTCTGTCTTCATTATTGGTCAGTTGCAAGATGCAGCATATTTGGCAAAATGTGCTTGGAGACAAACCCCACCCCCACCCCCAATTCTGTAAAAAAAAATTGTTTAGGTTTTACATTTTTATCTCTCCAAGTTCATTTTTCCCTATGTACTTATTTTTAACCTTATTTAAAAATAGAACATGGGCTGACCAAGAATTTATGAATTAGCAAGTCTATTATAATGATGAATGGAAATTACCATTTAAATCCTGAATCATTCATCAGGCTGTTCACTGTGTGCCAGGTGACATGAGTGCATGAACACTTGTCTTCTTAATATTTCTCACCTGATTGTTATACTTGCTTGAACTTCAGTTTTTCATTTTAATAAGAAACTGCTAAAATGATTAGAATGCTTATAATGCTACAGTTAGTTTAAGACAGGGAAAGTAGACAAAAGTAGGAGACATTGTCAACAGATATATCGGGAACAGGGCCCTTTGTATATCTCAAATAATGTATAGCAAAGAATCAGCTGAGCTGCCAGTTGATGCAGTGTAGGGCGGGCTTGAGGCAGATACGACTGCCCCAGTGTCCTGTGTGGGGTGCATGCTGCATGTACGCAGCACACACAGTGAAAAAGGAGGCAGGCCTCTTTGCCCAGGAAAGCAGCTCTTTGCCATGGAGATCAGCTTCTCTCCCTCCCACCCTGTTTTAATGTCGAAACAGCCTTGTTACAGTGCCTGAGGTGAATGTTTAAAGGTGAATAATTTGTCACAGCTGCGCATTTGCATGGGATGGAGCCTGTTGGCAGGGAATGCAGTCGGACTTCCTGGGGTTTGGGGCCTCCATATGGGACGGCACATAAACGAACGTGGCTGACCCTGCTGGGCAGCCAGGGGATTGTTGCCAGGCAGCCTAGGGAAAAGCCAACTGAAGTTTATGCCCCTTTGGCTCCCCCACGTAAGTTGCTTCCCTTAGCAGTGGACTCCAGTAGGCAAGGGGATCTGCTCCCAGCGGCGAATGGTGCTGATCCCCAGGGTGCCTCTGGATTCCATGGGGTGTTGGTGCAGTCCACTGACTGCTAGGTCAGGCTCCCTCTCCCATGCTTTGCCAACCCTCCGATGGGGAGGTAGTAAAGCTGTGGCCTTGTTAATACGCAACAACTGTGTGTCATATCTTATTCCAGCCCAAAATGCCCTCCTGCTAGTCAATGTATAGTTCCTATTTCTGAAACCATTTCAGTTATATTAGACCAGTGATTGGCAAACTTCTTTCAAGTGGGACCCACTTTTAAACTACTTTTCAGGACCACTTGTTAAAGAACTCCATGCTATTTTTGCCCTCCCCAATATATGATGCAAGAATGTCTTATTATTTAGCACTGGGAAAGGTTTATAGGTTTTTTCATATTTAGCATTGAACAACATGTAGTATTTTCGAGCAACAGGTTGTAGTTGATGGCCACTTGGAAGAATGCATGTAGCTCACTGCAATTGACCATCAAGCTTCCCAGAGACTCCTCTCTTAGTCCACCCTGTTTTGCCTCCTCCCTCCTGGCCTCATGACCAGCCTGTGATAAAGTTTTGACTCACTTTTGTGTTCTGACCCACAGTTTGAGAGCCTCTCAAATGGCAGAGGAGTTCTATTTTAAGAAACATTCAGCTTTCTATGGTTCATGAACTCTGAATGATTCCAGTAAAAAATGTTGAGTATGTTTTTCTTCCAGGCTTGCATGTGCAACAATTGTGAAGGCATATAATGTATCGAGTGATAAGGATTCTGAGAGAAAAATTATCACCAGAGACGATAACTCTCAACAATTTCTTTTCTGCTTTCAAATTCCATATCTACTGTAGTCTTAACAGATCATAAACTGAAGTTAACTTTCACAGTGATCATTTAATTTGTGTAATGTAACCCACTTGGGGGGGGGGAGAGAAAATACTGATTATTAATCTTGGCTGCAGACAGCTGTTCCAGATCCAGAAGCTCAATAGTTTTGAGCTGAATGGAACATAACAAGTCAGTTATGCTAACAAAATATAGTCTTCATCTCTCATTGGGTTAGGAATGCCCTCTTTGTAGAAGCATCTTATCACAAAAGAACATAAAGAGACAGTTAAACTGAGTAATGTTGCATAACTAAACGGTAGGATTTTCAAGTGGAGTATAAAACCTGGGAAAGTATTGTTTTAATCAAAGATCTGATGGTCTGTCATTGCTCTACTATCTTGATGAAGATGCGGTGGTGGTTTTTATTCTCTCTACTTCCAAATATTACTGTTTCTGTCGATATATTAAAATCAGAGACTCTGCTTCCTCAGCATGTGGAGTAATAATGCTACCTTCCATGAAGAATGCATTGTCAATCTGTATATATGTGCATGCCTGTGTGCGTGTGTAGGGATATCATAGCATATATTCACAGGTTTCCTATACCTCCCTTGAAGTACTCAGTGTTTTCTTCTGTCACCTCAGTAGTACTAATCCTCCTACAAGTGTCCAGTATGCTGAGGGTTTGCGAAAGTGTGCACTGCAGCTTTAAGATGAGTTTTAATATGAGGCTCACTAGTGGCAAGCTCAGCATAGGAAAGGACTATACTGCAGTCATATAAAGACCTCATCCACAGCCTGCCATCCACGCGTTGGGTTGGAGCCAGGCTAATTTTTCAACTAGCGGGAGGGGAAGTGTAATTTCCACCAATTTCCCTTTCCTGCTGCAGCCACCCAATTTTCCCCTCATGACATTCTTGAGGGCCTCATATCTTCCAACAGCAGCATTCAGGAAGATCGCTGAACTGTAGCAGACTGTGGGAAGGCAGAAAAGTTCTTTTCCTCTGACAATAGTGCCTCTGTTGATGGAAAACTTAGTCTGAATCTAACCCAAAATATAGCAAGAGCCCAGTCAGACGTTTATGTAGATGAAGCATTACTTAGTAATTTATTTACATAAAAACACTTATTAAGCATGTCGTCCATAGGAAAAAAGAATCTAGTGGGGTCTTAGTACAGCAATATGGACCGGCTCAATTTGCAAAACATGAATTAACATGTTCCATATTATTTGAGACATTTGCTTGTCATAGAGTTGGAGACATGTCTGTACTCATCATCTGTTCCCAGTTTTTCCCCTCGTTGTCCCACAGAAAGCACCTATGTAGAGAGGATTCTCTCATTGCATCTGGGGAAGCAGGCTCTAGACCTTGGGAATGTGTGTGTGTGTGTGTGTGTAAATTGCTGTCAGGTTGCAACTGACATATGGCAACCACAAGCAGGAGCTTTCAAGGCAGATGTGAAGCAGAGGTAGTTTGCCCCTGCCTTCTTCTGTAGAGTCTTCCTTTGTGGTCTGCCTTCTAAGCACTGATTCTGCTTAGCTTCCTTGATCTGACAACTATGCCTCTTTTCTTCCCTCTCAAAAACTTACCCCGGAATAAAATGTTTTTAGTCTTTAGGGTGAAATAAAATTCCTCTTTATATTTGCTGCAACAGGGTTTATTAAGACTGTTTTCCCTATAGCAAAAAAGGACATTTGGAAAGTACAGCTTTGAATGCTTAAAAAATGTTCCCTTTCAATGAGTTTTCCTATGAAAAAGAGTAACTGGTAAACTTAACTGTAGCATTTCTGACCTAGGAAATATGCTGCATGGTAACCACGACCCCCCCCCCGCCCCCCCTTCAAAACCTTGAATGGTAGCATTTAGTGTATTACAGACTTAAACTGAGGTAACTGATTCCCATTGATGTGTCAAGCCAGAGGCCTCCATCTTCCAAAAGCCGCCTCTGTGTGTCAGCATGTGAAGTTGATCTTTCCCAGCTGATGCTTGGCTAAAATTTCTTGGAAGCATTTTTAGTGGAGATGTGCCAAACAACCTTAAAATATAAATCAGTTACAGTGAAACAGGACAGTCCCACAAGGCTCAGAGGTAGGGCGAGTGTTTTGATACATCCATTACTAATTAACTGTGAAAAGTTTTGAACAGGCCCAAACTCTTTGTGTGTGTGTGTAAGCACCAACTACCTTTTATAGGAAAGGTCATTAAAAAGGTAGAAAAATAATTCCAACCCATGACGTTAACTATACCACTGTTTTGGAATATAACCTTTCCCTCTCTCCTCCCTTTCCTTTTTTATTTTAATTTTTTACTTGATGTGATTCTTCATGTCGAAGTCAGTATTCCATATCATAACTCATCTGACATAACCTCAGGTGATGCAAAAATTCTATAACACTTGTTTCTCCATTTCTCCCCTCCTCCAATCTTTCCCCCCCAGACAATAATGACTTCAACCTGGGAAAAGGCTTACGGCTCAGTCAAAAGTAGCCTAAATCTAACCTTCAGTTTGGAGTCTCGGATAATGAGGTAAAATATGTATTATTCACTCGACTACCTATGGATTCAAATGACAAAAGGGACTGCATATTCTAGGCCCAACACATTCTTAGTTTAGGAATCTCAAGAGACATTTTGCAACTGTACTATTGCAGCATGATTTTTTTGGACAGTGAGGGAGAAATAATGATACTTTTCATGGATTTTAAAAGGTGTTTCTCTGGCTCTCTGGCAGCCTTAAACAAGTCTTAGCAGTGGTAAATAAATGAACTGTTAAGTCACTTTAACATCTCCAAAATAAGCCAAGGGTCTATTATCATAGGAACATGTTTCACTCTTCCTGAGCATCAAATCTCTTGGCTATAATTTTGAGGTAAGGAACCTTTTCAGTTCAGCCTTTTCAAAGAGCTGCTTGCACAACATGTGTATAATTTAAGTGATGGCCAAATTTTGCTTGAAGTTGAAGTTGCCACAAACACAATATGACTTGACTAGATTACTAGCCATAATGCTATCTAGATGATTGTGTAGCCCCATCTTTCCTACAAATCACTCATTTGCATCTTCAAAGAAACTTTGGGATCAAATATATACTCAGCAGCTACAACAACGGTGTGCTTGAATTGATACAGGGCTTTCTCCACTCTTGAGCAATAAAGGATTGGAGAGGAATGACACAGACAATTTTGTGCTGACATTGTGGTGCTATACATGCTGCCTCTAGTGACCCGCACAAATATGATTATTATCACAGCCATGCACAGCCCCTTGGCTTCTTAGCTACTCCCCTGCAACCCTGTACTTCATACCCCTTAGAAGTTACACTAGAACTAAAATGATAACTAAACAATGTGCAAATGAGTGTAACAATTCTACCACTTTCCAGCATTAAAGAATGGCAACAGGAAGAAGAGGAAGCAGGGCAGTGAGAAGGAGGTGGGCTTAATCTCTGCTTACCACCCCCACCCCACCCCCCACTTCAGATCAAATGTTTGAAATCTAACTGGGAAAAAATATCTGCATGTGACTTGTAGCAGACCAAGAATATGGTGCTTGTCTAGTTTGGAGAGATTTCCCCAGTTTACACATCTCCCACCCAAATTTCCCAAAGCTTGCAATGGCCTGTGTCAAATCTTACAGTTTAGTGCCTCTAGGTTTTTTGAATGAGGGGCTCATGAAAAAAACTTGGGACTCCACTTGACTTACACCCTTCCTTCTATAGCCCACCCTTCCTTCTGAGCCCTTCAAATTTTGTTCTTAGGAGTACTTGGCTATAGCATAGTAGGGGACTGTAATGGATCAAGGAAATCAGCAGAAATAATTCTCCCGTCTCGAACCAATTGAAGTGTCCTTACATTTTCAGAATGTGGCTACATACTAGCCACCATGTCTGAACACAATGAGCTATGCCAAAGTAAGGAATTATGACTTTTGACTAGTCGCTGTTGAAATCCTAGGCTAACTGGTCCTTTGCTACATCAGATAACATTCAGTTGTTTCAAAGTGGATGGGTAGCTTGTCCTAAGGCTGTGGCTTACAAATAAACTGGCCAAATGATCACATGGAGCTATATCTGTGGTGGGAACGGGAAATGATATCAAAAACACCAAGTAGTCAGCTGTTCTGCTTGCTATTTCATTGTACATCCAGTAACCAGAAGTTTTTTTTTGGTGGAGGTGATGGTACTCACCTTGTTTCAGGACTCTTCTAAGTCTTGAGGAGGATATCAGTGCAGCCTTACATATGAAAACTGGCACCCTTTTCTGAACAAAACAAAAGCCCTGGCAGTAACCAAGACAAATTAATTATTTTCATTACTTGTCAAAGGATTCACATTGCAATTAGAAATCCTTGTGTTTTTCCAGTAATTAGAGCACTATTCTTCATTGGGCCCATTCATAAAGTCCTTGTGTACTCCATGGGTCTGTCCCATTCCTATTTAACCAGTAATGCTCAGATATTTCCAGGTTTCGAGGTTTGGGGCTTAATTGCAAACCATATAAAAGCCCAGTTCTGATCAAGACTATAGCAGGTGGGGAAGAAGGAACTTAAGCCTTCCCCCGGAATAATTTTCCCAAACTGAAATCATACTGGGGAGCTGCTGTTTGTCCAGTTGGGAAAACTTATATGTTCTTATGGACTACAAGAATTCTCCATTAGGACAAATAGCAGTTTCTGGGTGCATTTCAGGTTAAGAAAACAGCATAGAAGTATAGGTCCCCTATCTGTATATATTGCTGTCCTGGTTCAAATTAGCCCTCCTTTGCCTGGGAGAAGTCCTAACTGCCAGATATGGGCAATCACATGAGGGACATGAAGAATTAGTAATGCGTGAAGAGGTATTTGCATTCCTGCCTGTACTGAAACTGTTGAGAAAGGAATAGTGCCAATGGGGATGGGTAAAACGTAAGTTCAGGGATACTTTTTCTATAACTATAAGGCTAGTAGTGATTATTTCTCAGCAAGCCACTTAAAGGGATGGAAATCAATGGTTTTAGGATTATAGGGATTTAAAATAGTACAGGATTTATTACTGGCCAATTGCACTGATTTTATTTGACAAAGGGTCATATGAATTTCCTTATAAAAGAGGAAGCACGAAAATCTTCATTTGCTGATCTGCGGTTGCTTACTGGCACTGGCTACCAGTTTGCAACTGTTTTGAATAAATATAAATCACAGTATGCATTACAATTCAGAAAGATAAAACATCCTTGAAAATAACTTTGCCCTATAATGACTTCTTCAACTGTCCACCACAAGTGGTTTTAACAGAGGTTTTTAAACCACAGACAGGAACACGGCCAGTTTGAAAAGGTTGACTTTGCTTGGTTAAGGTTATCCCTTCAGTGTATCCCTTAATATTACTACGATTCTGTAGTTATCCTCAGCACAGAATAAAAAAAAATCATGCCTTTAGGGGTTGCAGGGTCCTTGCTGTGATTTACATAACTTGCTGTCAGCTGGCATGGCAGACACCAATTATAGGGAACTTTGGAACGGCGCTACCTGTAGCTCTCAGTGGAAGCCATGTTTCTGTTGTATTAAATCTGTACAGAAATGACAGTGGGGGAAAAGGAAGAAAATAAATGGCGCTGTGAATGTTACAAGTAAACCTTTGGGAACAACAATGTAAGTAGGAGAGTGTTACAGATAATGCAGTTTTGCTTAGCGTCACAGAGAATAGCCTAGGTCTGAAAATTGGATGTACAAAATACAAAAGGGAGGGAGGGAAAGCAGTAAAGTCATTCTGCAAAAAGAAAAGTAGAGCAGGTTTCACCGGCCCATGTGACATTGTCTACTTGCCAAGTAATTCCCTAGCAAATGAAATTGCTTGTTACAATTTAGCTTAGTGTGGAAAATAGGTCTGGCCGGGCACGTTAGGTAACAAATCATAGTTATACCCTGTGTTAAGCAAGAAGTATGGGTCAAATATTTTGCTACGCATGCAGCTATCAGGCATTAGACAGAAATGCATTGTAAATATGCACATAGTGGAGAAGTGACCAGGGTTTCTATCCATTGAACAATCTAGATGTGAGCTCTTTGCCACAGCTCTTCACCACCCTTTGGATCTGGTGCCCATAGTTTTGATAACCATGGGTCCACATCATGTACCAGCTGTAAAACATTTCCAATTTTCCCGAGTGATGGCATCCTGTATTTCTTACTAAAAATGTGTCACCTGTCAGGTCTACCTGATGTTCACTTCTGTGAATGATGCTTATGGTTTTTAGGGGATGGGGTCATGTAAGCCACCTCAAGCCTTCAGGGGGAGGCGGGGTATAAATACAATAATAACAATAATAACAACAACAACAATAATAATAATAATAATAATAATAATAATAATAATAATAATAATAATAATAATAATAATAATAATAATAATAATGGTGATGATGATGATAACACACATACTGGATTTATTTGCACATTCATATATGATTTCTTACACAATAATTTGGTCCCAAGTTCTTAGATGATAAATTGGGCTTATATGTATTATATGGGGAGTTAGTGTGTGATAGCAATGTGTCATTGATAGTAGGATATCAGAAGATGATTTTTAAACAACTAAAGACTACCATCAACATGAGCCTTTTCATGCATGGCCTTGCCACATGAATTAGAGGATCTTTGGGGCACTTCCGCACATAGAACAAAAAAGCGTTATGCCAGCGTAATGGCATAGCACTAAATATCATTGCATCTCCAGCCATTCCTCAACTTCTTGCTGTCTTGCTTCCGTCTGCCGCCTTTTCATGCTCCTTACACTTCACACTGCCTGCTGGAAATGGTGGAAGAGAGCAATGCACTTTATATGCAACTCTCTTCCACCTGTCAATCAATCCTGGCAACCAATCCCCTTTCTCCATGTTTTAAAGGGCCCACGATGCCTGGATCCTGAATGTTGGCGACATCACGTGGAGCGTCCAGAATATGACTACCTAAGGTAAGGATTTTGCTACAGTTAATGGGTATGGAAAGGCCCTGGGAATTTTCTCATGATGTATGTGTGCAATTTCCATGAGAAACTAAAAGAATTAAATCAGCATACAAAGCCTCTAACAAGCAGCAAATTAACATCAGAAGCAACCAATTACACCTCTCACATTGTTACATGTTGGAGAACCTCACTGTCATCTCACTTTTCTGATGCATGTTTATGCTCTGCATTTCCCAAGTTTTGACCTGGCTTTTCCCATTACTACTCTACAGGTTTTCTCTGAAACTTCAGTTTCTTTTAACTCCTCTGCAAACATCAGAAGCACAATGGAACTGGCTATATTATCTGACATCCTTTCTTTCCTTGAGTGAGAATTAATTTTCTGCAGAAAACCAGGGTTCTTTCTGACCATGGAGAAGCCAAGACAAATCAATCCATACTCCCCCCCCCCCCCCCACACACACATGTTTATGAACATGTTCTGGTGAGCTTTGCAGTCTAAAAGTGCCAGGAGCAAATAATTTGATAGAGTGTTTTTGCATAAATTATTAAGATTCAAGCCTTGATTCCCCCCATTATAAATAGTGTCTCAAAGACCCATGATATCCACTTTGTTAAGTGTTGGGTTCAAGAGATTAAGGGCAATGACTGGCATATAGTTCACTTTTATTTCCATCTCTCTGCAACCTCACATCGCTATACATCTGTTTTGTTGATTCAGAAGAGCACTTGAGATGCTTTACAGTTGATTTTGACAAGTGCTACAATTTGATATGGGTAGATAATTCTTGCTGAGATGATTTCGAAATACAGAAATTATAATTTTGAGTAGATATTACCTTTCTTTATGATCAGAAATTTCATGTAATATACTGTGCACTTAAGCATCTTAATCACATTTCCCCCCCTTCTTTTAAACACTACATTCTTTTCATCTAATCGAGCAGAGTATCACAAATTAAAATATTGTTCTAAATATATCTTGTTTTTTTCTTTCTACTTGGTGAAGATCATTTAAAGAAGAACAAAAAAAAAAGAAAGAACGTTAAAAATGTTCATTCCTAACCTTCTTTTCAAATCTATTTGGTTTGGGATTTAATTAAACAGTAAGACATGACAGACTGTTCAGGAGTGCTCATTAATGCACACCTTGGGTGCATTTCACCTCCTGCTTCTAGCACAGCTGAGGTGAGGATTAATCAGCACTACCCCTTGGCCCAAAGCATTTATTGTGATTATAAAATGACCACTTGGTAAAAAAAATAAAACAATACATTTTAACATCAGAGAAAGATCCACCATCATGCCTGATTATTATGAGTTTAGAGAAACATTCTTAAAAAAAAAAGATGTTCATGTTTTATGCATTCATGCAAACAGAGTTTTCATTCTATTCGAAAGAAGAAAAGTTTATGATTTTTTCCAAGTTCTTTTGTCCAAGGACAGAATGTGATGGAAGATTGGGCAGGATAACTTGTATAATTAATATTATAGTGATCTGGTCCAGCAAACATATTAATGATGTATTATTTGCTTATTAGCTATATATGTAACTTGCTTTTCTTCACAAGGAGGACACAAAAGCAGCTTACAACAATGTTCTCATCCATTTTAACCCGAAAAACACAAAGATTCAAATCTGATTCTTCCAGATCCTAGTTTGGTTCACTATACAACATTCATCGTATAAAGTGTGGGGTAGTAGATGTTTATAGATTGGATCACAACCATTATCTCTCGTAGTTACCCTCTGCTCAATTGTCATTAATTGTTCACTTTGTATTAGTTATAATAAGGTAACTAAAGAGTAGATTTTCAGTTAGGGTGTTTTATTTTCTGAATACATATATTTAGTTTACATCTCAATGGCTTTACAAAGGACAAGCAATTTTAAGTCAGGATTGTTCTTAACCTTTTGACTGTCCACTCCTTTTCTGCTGTATCCTTCCTTCCCAACCATTTGCCCCCTTCTTGATGTATAGACTTTTCTAGATGCAGACATACATGAAACTGTATCAGCTGTAATACTGATTCAGACCATTGGCCCATCAAAATCAGTACTGTCTTCTCAAACTAGTAGCAACTCCCCAGAGTCTCACATGAAGGTCTTTCACATCATCTACTGCCTAGTCCTTTTACCTGTAGATGTCAGGGACTTTCTGCATACAAAGCAGAACTGTCCCTTCCCAACCTTCTTCACTAAAAATCACTCTTTTCCAATGTTCCTTTTCTTTTTTTTTGTTCAAATAAGCAAGGTATCAGGATTTTCTTACAAAAAATTCTGTATAAATAATAATTTGCTTTTCACAAACTGAAAGATTGATCAGGCAGAGATTCCCTGGGATTTAGTGCTGTGGGATCACTTCTTGATTGACTTCAGGTCCTTTACTGTTAATTGTATGACTTCAGAATGTGTTATTGTTTGGGAAGGGTTAATAAGCACCACTTTATATCCAACATCTGAGAAACTATTTCATCTGTAGTTCAATGCATATTTCCAACACAGGAAAATGCTGAATGGATAGAGTTTATTTGTAAATTAAATAAATTTATTTCTTCCATGCCCTTGAGAGCCAACTGATTTATCAGTTAATAAAATAATCATACACTATAGACCAGTGCTTCCAATTTATTTAAAAAAGAAATAACATTGCATTTTTGACATATATTAATACAAATGTAACACAAGAAGAGACTTTGTTTAAAGCAATATATTATGTATCTATAGCTGAATGAATTACTTTTGCTTGCTTGTACACTGCTGTTCATAAGATTGATCTGGCAAACACTAACTTCCCATGCAGCCCTTGCTTATGCAAAGTCCTGCGGACTTCAGCAAGGTTATTTATCTGCAGTGAGATTATTCACATGATTAAGAATCATATGATGCTGCTTGATGCAAATCAGTGGCATGAGTTTAATTATACACTGAACATTGTGGACAAGGCAAATTCTGGATAAAAGGAAGAAATCAAGACCTGTAAAGGCTAGCTCATCATCTTAATTCTAAAAAATACCCAAAGCACTATTTCTCAATAAATTGTGGTTTGAATGTGCGTCCCTAATTTAAACCTCAATGGCCTAAAGCCTACTATTCTGTTAGAAAAAAATAAAAATATGCAGACAAAACATCCTTCATCTATTTGTTTTTCAGTCTTCTTTCTCTTGCTCCTACTGCTGGTGTCTCTGGTTGGTTTACGGTTTGTTTCTTTTTTTACATAACTAATATCAGTTTTTACCATTTTTATACGCAACAAATGACATGAAAATAACCTTGCAATTATAGAAAGTTTAAAACAGAAGCTGGCCTGAAAAGAAAAAGTCACCTGCTCAACCTATACCAGAAAAAAGCAAAATGTGAAAAGGGTCCCCCCCCAACAAGAAAAATGAATGGAAGTACACAATTCAGCACCACCCTTCATAAGGACTACTGAAAACAAGGATAAATTCATAACAACCGGAGCTGCTCTTGTGCATGATTTCTGAAAGATCTGATACATAGCCCTATTGTTAATGCTGTTGTGTATTCCTTTGCTAGAAGACAGTAAGTTGATTTGAATTTTAACAAGGAAAGGAACAGTTCCATGATCAAGTGTTTTAAAAACACAAAACTCCAAATGAGCAAATAAAGTTATTAGTGTTTCATATTTCTTTTAATAACACTGGTTAATAGCACTGAAAACGCTTGCAGTTTTCCCACATAAGCAGGACACTCATGTGATTTCTTGCATTGCTAAAGAGTTGCTCCCCTGTGTAAAGTTCGCACAATCAGTCCCTAATTTTTGATACATGATCAGAATCTAGGCTTTTAAAGAAATCCCATCCCATACTTGCTGCTTTAATAATCTTCTTTCTGGTTCATACCATCTTGAAATTCCCACAGGTTTTTTGGTATCTTAGCCCTTACTCTGCTTTGTTATCTTTGCTGTGTATTTCCCACCCCTCCAGTAACTAGTCTTCCTCTGTTCTACTCTTCAGGGACCTTGAACATTCCTCTACAATTGAGTAGCTTTTGCTACTAGGTTATTTAGTATTTTCAAAATTCTGGACTGCATTCCCCATGAGAGGATTTTAAAAAAAACCTTCTAAAAACACAACCAATTTAAACTTACAGACCCCCCTTTCCCCCCTTTTTCTACAGGGATTGTGTAAACCTCTGTGTGAAGAAAGTTTGGGTCTCCATTGAAGTCCACAAATCCATAGACAATTTTGGGATAGTCTCATTTCTGCTGACAACATTTGCTGTAGATGCTGTTTTGCATTTCACATGATCCCATGTCCAGTGGAGAAAGAAGTAAGCCCCAGCCAATACAAATGTATGGTGCATATAAAAAGGAGAATGGGAGAGTAAATATTAAAAGTCCCACATTAAGTCCCTGGTATAATCAGTTAAAGAACCTCAAGTATTTGAAATGCCTTTTTGTCTGCCTCACTTCTTGGAGCCACTGTCAGTCATGATGCCCAACAACTGCTAGATACAGCTTCCTGTGTTCAGGCACAACTGACATCTCCAACAAAAACACTGAAATAAATGGGAAAAGAACAAAAGTAACTGCACATCCCTAGTCCGTTACATTCAACTTTCATCTGACTTCTTCTATATATAACACCATTTCCAACATACAATTAAATTCCTATAAAATCATACAAAACCCCTACAACAACAATTAAAACAACAATAAAGTTGGCATTTAAACAATTAACAATAAATAATTAAGATGGCTGTAGTAACAACCCATTCTTCCCAGGCATCAGTAGGGTCGTAACACCACAGATGGAAAGAGGAAAGGGGATAATGTCCTTCATCCAGGCCTAGTCTAATAGCAGGCCCAGGCACAAGGGGAGGAAGATGACCCAATCATAAATCCTGGGGCCTGTTCTTTAAGTAAGCTATCTGTTAATTTTATTTTAAGGGAGAGGGCATACTGTTGGTTTGTTTATTAAATTTGTAGATTGTCGCTCCCAGGAAACTGAACGTAATATAAAAACATAAAAACAAATCTCCCATAAAACACCCCAGTATTAACATCTAAAAGCTCTAGCATAAAAATGGTGGTATATAATTCAGGATAAAAAACTCTTCCCATGCTTCAGCCCTTCGGCATTGGTAAATAGTAACCAGTGGTTGATGGTAAAAAACCAGGGTGGCAGCCAGGGGTGGCCATCAACAGCACTAATGCTGCATCCAAACTCAGGGGGGGGACCAGATCTTATACCCTGGGGGCCCCCTCACCCGGCCTCAACCAAATGCCTGGTGGAAGAGCTCTGTTTTGCAGGCCCTGAAGAACTTAGAGAGTCCTGTCAGGGCCCACTGCTCATCCAGGAGCTCATTCTACTAGGTAGGGGACAGGACCAATAAGGCCCTGGCCTTGATCGAGGCCAGGCATACCTCCTGGTGGCCCAGGACCCTCAGCAGATTCATACCCACAGAGCGGAGTGCCGTGTGGGGGGCATAAGGCGGTAGGCGGTCCCATATGTAAGTAGGGCCCAAGCCACGTAAAGCCTGAAAGGTCAACAACAGTGCTCTGTCTCTTACCCTCTTAAAGAATTCCTGCCTGAACAGTATCTATGAAATCTCCAATTAAAATAATCTCCCTTCGCTGAAATACAAATATTCTTTAGCTTGCACATTTGGAGAGATGTTCAGACTCGACAATACAAAACTGGACATAGGAGAAAAGCCATGTTTTTCCAGTGTAAGCTTGCCCCATTCATATGAAAGTTGAGAATGCTGGGTTGGTTGTTTTTTTATCTCATGAGGAAAGAAAGGTGAAGGTCATTGAATCTCTCTATCATGTTCCACTGTATGATCCACTGGATCAGCTTTTTTATCAGATGGATCCAATACTAGAAGTGACCTGAGACAATGAATATTAGTTTGAAACATTTTGCTCTGTC
>NC_135373.1:71083712-71121212 GCF_049243985.1 Paroedura picta | reverse complement strand
CTTTTGACATGGAAATGAAGCTCTTTAGAACTGTAACACCCCCACACACACATACACTTTTAAACTCTGTCAAGTTATGAAAAAATAAGCAATGGATGCCACTTTCGGCCCATGAGGCTGAACGATGGGGATGAATCTCAACCTAGGAAATGGAAGTAACATGATTTCTGATTACTGCAGTTTCAAGTAACCTGTCCTTAGTCCAACGATCTCATAAGGCAGTGGTCCCCAACCTTTTTATTACCGGAGACCGGTCAATGCTTGACAATTTTACTGAGGCCTGGGGGGGGGGGGTTGGCCTTTTGCCGAGGGATGTTGCTGCCACCTGAGCCCCTGCTCCACTTGCTTTCCCACAAGTACCCCTGACTTCCCGCTGCCTGCTGGCGGATGCTGCCAGCAGCAGCTATACAGCACCATGCTGAGGGGGAGCCCCAGCCTTGGCGGCCACCGGAGGTCACCAAAGGTGAGCCGGCAGCAGAGTGGCAGGGCAGCCCTCGAGGCAGTAGCCAGGGAGGAGGACGAGGAGGAGCCGCGGTCTGGTACCAACTGATCTACGGACCGGAATCAGTCCCCAGACCGGGGGCTGGGACCACTGTCATAAGGAACAAAAGTTGGGAAAGAAAATTTGCAGTTATATTGCTTTTCATTTTGGCTCTTCCTCAGTGTCCTGTATAAATAGACCACTGAACATTTTGATTACTTTACTCAGTTCTTCATAATTTAATGCTGATAGCCTGATCACTGGACCCAAACCCTCCTAATTTAGTAGCGGGGTACCTCAGGGTTCGGTGATTGGTCTGGTACTTTTTAACATATTTATTAATGATCTAGATGAGAGGGTGGAGGGACTACTCATCAAGTTTGCAGATGACACCAAATTGGGAGGACTAGCAAATACTCCAGAAGATAGAGACAGAGTTCAACAAGATCTGAATACAATGGAAAAATGGGCAAATGAGAACAAGAGGCAATTTAATAAAGATAAGTGTAAAGTTCTGCATCTGGGTCAGAAAAATGAAAAGCATACCTACTGGATGGGGGATACGCTTCTAGGTAACACTGTGTGTGAACGAGACCTTGGGGTAATTGTGGATTGTAAACTAAACATGAGCAGGCAGTGTGATGCAGCGGTACAAAAGGCAAATGTAGGCTGTATCAACAGGGCCATCACATCAAAATCACAAGATGTCATAGTCCCATTGTATACGGCACTGGTCAGACCACACCTGGAGTACTGTGTGCAGTTCTGGAGGCCTCACTTCAAGAAGGATGTAGATAAAATTGAAAGGGTACAGAGGAGAGCAACGAGGATGATCTGGGGCCATGGGACCAAGCCCTATGAAGATAGGTTGAGGGACTTGGGAATGTTCAGCCTGGAGAAAAGGAGGTTGAGAGGGGACATGATAGCCCTCTTTAAGTATTTGAAAGGTTGTCATTTGGAGGAGGGCAGGATGCTGTTCCCGTTGGCTGCAGAGGAAAGGACATGCAGTAATGGGTTTAAACTACAAGTAGAACAATATAGGCTAGATATCAGGAAAAAGTTTTTCACAGTCAGAGTAGTTCAGCAGTGGAATAGGCTGCCTAAGGAGGTGGTGAGCTACCCCTCACTGGCAGTCTTCAAGCAAAGGTTGGATACACACTTTTCTTGGATGCTTTAGGATGATTTGGGTTGATCCTGCGTTGATCAGGGGGTTGGACTAGATAGCCTGTATGGCCCCTTCCAACTCTATGATTCTATGATTCTATGATCTCATCATAACAACAGAAAGGGGGTTAAGAATACAGCCTTGGCACACTTCTTTATCTATTTTGAACCAGTCAGTGTCACCAAATGTTGTACGAACAGTGGCTCCTTAGTTTGCATCAAGTGACTACATCAGTTTGATCAAATGCACTGGCACCCCCAAATCTTGCAGGGCTTCCTACAATTTGTTGTGGTCAACACAATCAAAAGCTGTCATAGGCCTATTATGCATGGCCGCTGAAACGGCGGCATGGAGAACGCAGAGGAGGAAGAAGCGAAGCAAACCACTTATGCATGGGACGGAACGCAACGGCGGCAAAACCCAGAGTATCCAATTATGCACGCGGCTAATCTGGAGCCGCTTCTGGTTGCGCCCTGGTCCCAGGAAGCTCCACTTTCATCCGCATCTCGCTAACACGGCTTTTTCAGCGGCATACGTTGACTCTGCGCCTGGTTGCCACCTGCAGCGTGCATAATTGGTGATTTTAGCCGCCGCCATTCCACCCCGAATGCAGACCTTCCACTCCGTGCATAATGGGCCATAGTCAATAAAGCAGACATCCTTCTGCTATACCTATAACTCCTCCCAAATCCAGAGCAAATTTGCTGTGTAGTCATGAGTGCCATGCCCCCATCAAAAGCCAGCTTGAACATCTGGTAATTCCCTTTCAATGATTGTTGCTAGGCATTGTTCTATGATTTTAAGCAGGATCTTAGTAGCATGAGAAATGAGGGCAATTGTATAGTCATTGGAAGTTTTTTGGGTCACCCTTTTTTGGTAATGGGTCATTTTCACAGATCATTTTCACTCCTCTGTTATTTCTTTCTCAGATATTCTGGCATAAAGTTGTAATGGTTTTGGTTGGTATACATCTCAGCAGTTCCACAGGTATGATGTAAATGCCTGGGGCCTTGTTGTTTAACAGTTGACTCAAGGCCTGTTCAGCTTCACCCTCAAGAATGGGTGGATTCTTCTGTATATTCCCACCATTTGTTCTTGATGCTGTGTTGGGCAATCAGTTCCTTCCTTTGTTTATCTTTGATAATGCTTTTGTGAGCAGCAAATGGGAATCAGAACAGCATTTTTCATGTGTCCCTTTTTGTAGTCTTCTACTTGCATTTCTGATTCCAATAAGCTTTGCTGTCTATTCTTGCTGCCTTTTGGAAATCCGCATTTCCAAAGGCCAAAGCTGAGAGTGAGCTAAGATTGGCCAGGGAAGCCCATTGTAACAAGAAAAGATTTTTCAGTTACATGAGGAGCAAATGTAAAGTAAAGGAGGCAATAGGCCCGCTGTTGGGTGCGGATGGACAAACTCTAACGAAAGATGCAGAGAAAGCAGAAAGGCTTAGTGCCTATTTTACATCTGTTTTTTCCCACAGGTCAAAGTGTTTAGGCACATCTAGAGATGGCTGTAGCCAAAGGATAGTGTCTGGGTGGCAGGTTAACATGGATAGAGAGGTTGTCGAGAGGCATTTAGCTGCACTGGATGAGTTCAAATCCCCTGGTCCAGATGAAATGCACCCGAGAGTACTCAAAGAACTTTCCAGAGAACTTGCACAGCCCTTGTCCATCATCTTCGGAACCTCTTTAAGGACTGGAGATGTCCCGGAGGACTGGAAAAGAGCAAACGTTATTCCGATCTTCAAAAAAGGGAGGAAGGATGACCCGGGAAACTACAGACCAGTGAGTCTGACCTCTGTTGTGGGGAAGATAATGGAGCAGATATTAAAGGGAGCGATCTGCAAACATCTGGAGGACAATTTGGTGATCCAAGGAAGTCAGCATGGATTTGTCTCCAACAGGTCCTGCCAGACCAACCTAGTTTCCTTTTTTGACCAAGTAACAGGTTTGCTGGATCGGGGAAATTTGGTTGATGTCATTTACTTGGATTTTAGTAAAGCTTTTGACAAGGTTCCCCATGATGTTCTGATGGATAAGTTGAAGGACCGCAATCTGGATTTTCAGATCGTTAGGTGGATAGGGAATTGGTTAGAGAACCGCACTCAAAGAGTTGTTGTCAATGGTGTTTCATCAGACTGGAGAGAGGTGAGTAGCAGGGTACCTCAGGGTTCAGTGCTCGGCCCGGTACTTTTTAACATATTTATTAATGATCTAGATGAGGGGGTGGAGGGACTACTCATCAAGTTTGCAGATGACACCAAATTGGGAGGACTGGCAAATACTCCGGAAGATAGAGACAGAGTTCAACGAGATCTGAACACAATGGAAAAATGGGCAAATGAGAACAAGATGCAATTTAATAAAGATAAGTGTAAAGTTCTGCATCTGGGTCAGAAAAATGAAAAGCATGCCTACTGGATGGGGGATACGCTTCTAGGTAGAACTGTGTGTGAACGAGACCTTGGGGTACTTGTGGATTGTAAACTAAACATGAGCAGGCAGTGTGATGCAGCGGTAAAAAAGGCAAATGCCATTTTGGGCTGTATCAACAGGGGCATCACATCAAAATCACAAGATGTCATAGTCCCATTGTATACGACACTGGTCAGACCACACCTGGAGTACTGTGTGCAGTTCTGGAGGCCTCACTTCAAGAAGGACATCGATAAAATTGAAAGGGTACAGAGGAGAGCGACGAAGATGATCTGGGGCCAAGGGACCAAGCCCTATGAAGATAGGTTGAGGGACTTGGGAATGTTCAGCCTGGAGAAAAGGAGGTTGAGAGGGGACATGATAGCCCTCTTTAAGTATTTGAAAGGTTGTCACTTGGAGGAGGGCAGGATGCTGTTTCTGCTGGCTGCAGAGGAGAGGACACGCAGTAATGGGTTTAAACTTCAAGTACAACGATATAGGCTAGATATCAGGAAAAAGTTTTTCACAGTCAGAGTAGTTCAGCAGTGGAATAGGCTGCCTAAGGAGGTGGTGAGCGCCCCCTCACTGGAAGTCTTGAAGCAAAGGTTGGATACACACTATTCTTGGATGCTTTAGGATGCTTAGGGCTAATCCTGCGTTGAGCAGGGGGTTGGACTAGATGGCCTGTATGGCCCCTTCCAACTCTATGATTCTATGATTCTATGATTCTATTTAATTTTCTTGCTTCCTCCCTTTTGTCTGTAGCTTTTGCTGCTTTTCTGCATTAAGCTATTTTAATAGTTTCATCTGAGAACCATTTGGACTTTTTTCTGGCATCTTGTGTGGTGTGTTTAAAACTGCTGTTTCAACAACAGTTGGTTGAATTTCCTGCCACAATTCATCAGGCACCGCCGCCTCTGTTGCATCCAATAGTTGAAATCGATTTTTCACCTTCACTGCATATGTGAGGGGAATTTTATTTACATCGCACTTCCTTAACCCTGATGTCTAATTGATGTTTTCCTTGAGTCAATCCTCTAACATTCCAAGTTGCTATTTGGTGCATTTTCATAAAATGCAGACCCTTGCTTTCTCCATTGGTAACATCAACACCTGCTGGATTTGCCCCAAGCACATCATACAATCCAGGGCTACTTGCTGTAGGTCCTTGCTCTTTCCCAGTCACTTGTTGGATAGCATCTGGCTTGGGTCCAGTGGTGACACAGCTTATCTTTGGCCAACATATCAAAATCATTTGAGAGCTGTACCATAGGATTTTTGGGTAGAATTTTTACAAGGTAGGTTTGCCAGGTCTTTCCTTAACCCGCCTCATTTACCCAGGCTTGGAAATGGTATACTCAGGTGTGCAGGAGCCGTAAAACACTCCCTTGATGTTAACAGGAAGGCAATGTCAAAGAAGCAGGGGTTTGTTAATGGGTGAACCAGATTTTGATAATGAAACTTTAATTGCCTAGGCTCATTGAAAGACTTTGCATGAGTCCCTAGGAGTGACTTCTTTTGCATTCTTGTTGGGAGGGAAAGCCCAAATGTGAGGACTCTGTTAGAGATGGAAGGAAGCTGCTAGAAGATTTGCTTTTTACCAAGAAGAAACAATACAGAATAATTAACTAGATCTGCCATTGGTCCAGGTGTAGGCTCCTCCTTTGTCTTGGTGATGCTTGGGTGGGGATGAGCTTCCTGCCTTGCTCTTCTGCACAAATGGTTTCATTACTCCTATGTCTGCTAGGAGATCTCTTGATGTGGGTCCTGATTTCACATGGAGTCTGCCAGTTAACCTATTTCTGACACACACGAGACCTTGTGGGTAACCATGCCTGGTTTGGCTTGTGTTGCTTATCAGAAAGAAAGATCGAGGATAGCAGTTGCTTTTCCTCTTGCACATCAAAGGGCATACATTGGGCTTATCAGTATGCATACTGTTCCCCACAGTAGCAGGGAAGTATGAAATGGGGCACTAGCAAAGAGCCTTTAAGGGTACCATGGTAGACAAAACTGAAGTGCTAATTCTTCAGCAGGAAATACTTCAAGACAGTGGCAGTGGCAATACCCACAGAGAAGCAAGTAACTTGGGGATAAGAGAAAGCAATGCCTTGCTAGCCAGAGATCCTGGGATGGCTAAATATCTTTCCAAACTCCCACATGGATTGAAATGTGACTTGTGAACAGCATTCCCCCACATAGAAATTCAGAACATGCAGCATCATTTAGGTCTTGCTAAATATCATTTCCTTCTATTTTTCCCATGTCCTTCCAAAGACAGGTAGCCTTGAGGCTGAACCCAGCAATCCATTTCCTTTACCACCATAATTCTATGTCTTTATCACAGCGCAATCATTATTCAAGGTTTCAAGTTGACAGGAACAGACAAAAATTGTAGTAACAATGGACACCAGCCCTTCAGAGATAAGTATCCATGACAGCAAATCCTATTCCTAGATGGAATAGGTTTGCTGTTATGGCTTGTTTTATAAGTTTTTAAGAATGATTTTGTTGTGGTATATTTACTTTGTGGACTGGCTAAAACAGGTTTCTGAAGAGGAGGGTATGTACATTTTCTAGATAAATAATAAATACATAAATAAATAAGAGGTCTCTGACAACTTTAGTGTTCTTGAGTTCTGGGTTGTGTGCTTTGCCAGAGAGATTTAGCTCTAAGATTTAGCATCAGTACAAATTGATCCAACATAGAACAGATGCAGCAAGGCACACTTGAATGGTCAGTTGGATATAAATGCATCTCAGGTCCTCATCAGCAAAACACCTAAAGAGGACCCAAATTCCTAGGCCAAGTGGCTAAGCCACTAAACAGTAGACAAGATGGAGTGGTAATTAAACCAAGAAAACATTTAATTTAGATCAAAACATTCCCTGATTGTGTATTTTAAATTGAAAATTGGTATTTTTGTGTCCCTACCTCTTAAAATAATGGCCTGTTTTTAACCCTGCATGCACAATACACTGATTTTTCTGCACTCCCTTCTCTTCCAGCAGCCACTTCAGAAACACCCATAAAGATCAGGGTGAAAAACAGTGGAAGGGAGAGGAAGCTGTGCTGATAGAAGAGAAAGGAGGACACTCCTTTCCCCATTTAATGATGGTGTGTGTCTTGCACAGGTGGTCTTCCATGTAAGTCCTGCAACCCCATTCTAGGGATCATTCCTGTCCATGCATGGTTGACATAGGCCAGTCATGTCCATAACACTAAGAAAGTTAATAATATAAGCAAGATATTAATTTTTCATCACAATATTCTGTATAAAAACTCACTGGGATAATTTTGAACAATAAGCTTTCAGTGCAAAAAGTTCCTGTGCACATTCAGTTGTCCCAAAAGAAATAGAACACACTTATTGGGTGAATTCCAATAAATAGCTAATGTTCCCCTTGCAAATAAGTGCATATACACTACTTCACTACTACTACACTACACTCATGCCTCACTTCATGGGAGGGGGGTGAGGAGAAATTAGAAAAGTCATGTAAGGAAACTGATTAGTTCTGCTAGATATTATATAAGCAACTGAACTCCCCACATCTCATCTGTTTAAGCCCAGTGATTTGGCATTGTGAAAAACTGGGCTTGAGCCTTAAAGCTTTCAAAGGAATAAGAAAACACAGCTGCAATCTAGTTATCTCAAGTGTGGCTGAGTTTTTCTTTTGCTAGAACAAATTGTGCATGTGGTTTATGCCTTCCACAGGTGACAGTGGGGGTTTTCTAGATCACAAGGTATTTCTGTTATGGTTAATTGGATTATTTATCCCCCACATATCCAAACCACCTCATTTGGGCTTCAATTTTAACTTGTGCATCTACTCCCCAGCCTCAGCTATTTCAGTCTATTTTTGTTTAAAAGGCAGTCAGAAAGAGAGGTCTATTCATAAGTAATATGAATAACCGAACAGAAAGAGGACCAAATGTTCATCATGAATGATTAAAACAGCACACGGCAATAATGCTTTGAAACCCAACAATATTTTGCACAGTACGTACATATGGTTTATTAGGTGAAATTCAGTAAGGTGAATGTTTTAAAGCACATTTGGAGGCTGTTTTTCCAGCTGGATAATCTATCACATTCAGCTTTTCCCATTTCAACCAGCGTTTGTTATAACTTTTCATTTTGTGTGTAAGTGTTAAGATGACGGACAGCATTTGCTGATTCAAATTTATCTAGGATTTAAAGAGGAAAAAAATGGCTATCAACTTGCAGAATCCCAGTTCCTTGCCCTTGTAGGTGTGCTTTTCTTGCTGGTTTTGGCATTGCCCTCTAGTTCTCCATAATATAAGATTTAATCTGTGAAATATTTTTAAAAAGGATGAAAACACCTTTCAAGGACAATTCACATCAATTGAAACCAATGATTCAAAGCAACATTCAGCAGGATACTGTAGCCCTACTGATCCTAAATAAGAGAAACAAAAAGATGGGGAGGGGGCCCCTGACCAAAAGCTAAAGATGGAGCCATCACAAACCGTTAATACATTATTATTATTATTATTATTATTATTATTATTATTATTATTATTATTATTATACTCACCACTCTCAGCACACCAGCTCATGAAGGTTACATAACAAACCCAATACAATAAAATACAATCCCCAGTTAAAGCCCCCATTAAAATACCATAAAATTAGGAAAAAAGTACAAAACCCTACCTAATCCACTCTGAACAAGAATAAAGTGTGGCACTTTTACATAGCATATTCCATCACAAAGGTGTTTTTACTCTTGTTTCCTACTACCCTTTTCTACCACCTAATTACAAGTTCAGGAATGTGAGGGGAGATTTATAAATTTCATTATCAATCATGTAACTCAAGACAGCTTCCATAGGGATCCTGGAAGTTTTTCTCTTATCATGGGGTTGTATTTTATAGAGCATTTCCACTGTCTGGGGGATCTCTAAAGGATTTCCTTGCTTCCTACAGCAGAACTTCCAACTATCCCTGTTATATTATTCCTTGGGGAAAGGAGACTCTCCTGTCCCCCAGAAACAGCATGGTGGGCATCTGGAGCTGCAATAAGAGGGAGAAAGGCAAAGAAGTCATGCTCTGTTGATAGAATCCTTCCATCAATTGAAATGCTCCATGGGATTTAAGTCACTGTCCCCACACAACCATACTCACAGCATTATAGAGCAATCTTCCTGCAGCTATCAGATCACGGATTAATTAGAATGATGCAGAGATTCACATTACTTTTATATAAAAAGAACAGCAGAAGGGAACACAGAGCACAAGAATATCACCACATTCCTTCACTGAGCTTGTAAAATATGACTTGATGGTATCAGGCCTTTCAGCCTCTCAATCACTGAAGGAAACAGGCATTGGTTAAAAGAGTGTTAATATCTCCAAGGGCAGCACTGTGAGCTTAGGCGTAGAAATACCAAGATTCAGCCAGACAAGCAGCATTAGTGCTCTGAGCCCTAAAGTACATCTTCCTTGTATTTTCTCAGGCCTGCAATCAAAAGAGTCAGTTTGTTGTACCATGAACATTAAGTGGCCTTCCTATCCTAACATGCAATGATTTCTCAATGACTAACAATGCATGCAAATGCTCTGTTGATAACTAGTGAAAGTCATAGGAGTGGAAAGTGCCACCCAGCCACTGATGACTTATATCAACAGTGTAGATGCAAGGCAAGTGACAAACAGCATTGGTTTGCCATTGCCTGTCTCTGCATAACAACCTTTGTGGTCTCCCACTCAAGGTGTGCAAAGGTAAGGGATGGCAAACCACATCTGTTCATCTTTTGCCTTGAAAACCCTACAGAGTCACCATAAATCAGTTGCATCTTGATGGCACTTTCCACCACCAGGTTTTGAATGGATTGTGTCCCTCAGCTTTTGGTGAACCGTAAGGAGCACAATAAACTGGACTATTTGTTCAAGTAAATATAATCTTCCCAACTACAAACCTACAGAAAATGCAGTCTGAGGAAATATACTGGCAAAGAGAATTGCATTCCAGCATATGAAGTGGAGGAGCCTTTTTGTACTGGAATAGAAAATGAGCAAATTAATTCTTTTAATATATTTTAAAAGACTTTGATGTTATTGTGCATGGAAAGAGGGTTGCTTTCCCCATGGGTTTCAGATACTTGGCTGCCACAGGGGTGGAGTGGGTGATAAGTTCTGAAAACCTAGTTAAAATCTTTTTTCCTTCTTAAGAGATTTCTTGGCTTCATAAACATTTCCAGCTTCTTCTGTTAGGCATGTTTTTCTTCAGTGCCTATAGATAAGAGCAAACTGAATAGCAGTTATTGTGCAAAGCTCTCTGTTTTATGTCGTAAGGGAAGTTCTCTGTGCATCTTTAAATATTCTCTTTGGTGACAATATGTAGTCAGCATATATCCCTGAGAAAAAGAAAAGATGAGGATATTAGCCAATCTGATCTATGTAAATATACCATCCAAACTGACACAAATAATTTGTCATAAATAATATATTTTTCAAGATGTTACATTTTGTTACTTCCCAGATTTTTCAATAAATTTAAAATAAAATACAAATTGCAAAGTGATTGAATAGAGTGTCCTGCATTCCATGACATACAATACAGGGATTACAGCAATTACAGTAAAAACAAAAAAGATGAGATTAAAATATGAGGGAAAGCCATAGCTCAAAGACCCCAAATCATATAATTTCATCCTTGTCCCCTGATGTACTACAAGGCTCCTCTCAGATTTGAAAGATGCTGCTCAGGACCAAGGGCGTTCTTTCACAACACACTCTGTTAATGGCCAGACCCCTCCTCACTTTGAGGGGAAGTTTGCCTGCAAGCATCCTTCTCCATCATCACATTGCATTGCATCACCCTGCAATCACCTCACCTGGCTGAAATGTATAAATGGATGCCAAACTGATCAAACGGCACTGTCTGCTGCTAAGCATAAATGGACCTCTACACGCCAGCCAAACACCATGCTTGGATTCCTTGTATTAGATCACTGTGGACACACAGGGGCTGAATAACTGCTAACTTTCTCTCCCCACTCAAAAATAGCAATGCATACTGCAGGCCAATATTGCTTCTAAAGGTATTACTAATTCCATGAACCCTGAAAACTGTCTATTCCCGCTTACCTCAAAAATTTAATTAGGTAATGAATAACAGCCTGTCTTACCTAGTCAGCATCCTGTCCTTTTATCAAGGGATCATCAAAAAACCACTCATGCTTTTAGTTTAATTCAGGTAAAGCAACCATATTTTTCCTAGGAGTTTCATTAAAGTTGAACTCAGGGCAATCACAGTTATTGTTCCTATTTTGAGAAACCTCCATGGTTTCACCACACATGTTTTGTCTTAAACAAAGCAAGACCATCACATGCCTTCTAGTTTCTTTATTATAGATCCACAATGATCTCAAGAACATTGTTTTAGGAGCTAAATCATGCAACTTTAGCTTGAGGATACAAATTTCCTATTCAAGCTGTACACCAGCACCCATCTCTATGGGTTTGTTCTTAGATCCAATATGCATATCCATACATATTTGTAAGCTACACCTTCTTTTTCTAGAGATGCTGGTCGTTGCTTCTGCAGACTTTTTCACATTGAGATAGTAGCTATATTTGCTTCCTCTGTTATACCTGTTTAATCCTGTCTTTTAACGGTTAAATTCTTGTATATGTGTTTCATTGGTTTTAGTGTACAAGTTTGTTAGTTGTCTGTAAATTCTTCTTAATAAAACAATTTTCATTTATTCTGGTTTGGTTCATATGGAGAGTTTCTAAAGGAAACCCCTGTCATACATTTGCTACCCCTCTTGCTAGCTGAATTTCCCATTCCAATATCTAATTCTAGTAACAAATCTTCAAAATGCATGATGGATTTTTCAGGGGACCTCCCTCATCACACTTGATACATTTGCCAATTAATTCTATCTATCCTGAACAATCCACTTGATTCCTTCCAACCACTTGTGGCCTAATAAGTTTATAACCAGACCTATTTAATTTAAACTCACTACCCCTTAGTGTCAGCATGGAACAAGTGAAAAGGGACTTTGCATCATCAATCCCCAGTATCTCCACTTAAAAGACCTGGCAGTAGGCTTTCCTACCTCTGCCTGAGACCCTGGAAAGCAACTGCCAATCTAAGTAGATAATATTAACCTTGATGGATCAAGAGTCTGATTCAATATAAGGCAGTTTCATATTCATGTTTATTCTGGTGAAACCCCTCAAAATTGCTTTTCAGCCCTACAATATCAACAAGCTAATTCATGCAACTTGTGAGGGTTGGTGGGTCTGCCACAGTCAAATGCCTGCCTGGGAGAGGGTGCATCTGTTCCCTCCTATTGGTTTGCTCCTTTAGATACCGGCCAATAGTGTCCCACATCAGATTTAAAGTTAATATGGGCCAGGGCCAATAAACCTACAGCAATATTTGCTGTGAATGTCCTTTTGAGATTTATGAAAGGTGATGATGCTGGAGATGCATGAAGCTCTATTGTGGTATCTTTTAATTAGGCCAGAATTCATTGAAAGACACTTTTTAAAATTTATCAATTAAGCTTCCATAAACAAGTTAAGAAGAAATCTTGCAAAACCATAATCAATGACCCTGAAAACTTATGAACTGTCATGAAAGTCAGTTTAAATATCCCAAGTTGAGGATGCTATTCTTTTCATTTTGAGAAATTTCACAACATTTCCCTCAGAAAGGACCTCTACATTTGGTGAACATGTATTCTTTCACACCAAAGAACCATACCTGGACAGGGAGGGAAGGGGACCCTTGGTAGTTGGTGATTCAATCTTTAGACATGTGGACAGGTGGGTTGCAAAGACACATACTGATTGTATGGTGATTTGCATGCCGGGTGCAAAGTTTGTGACAGGCTGGCACACAGTCAGTGGTCATTAGTATAAATTATGTGGGGAAGTGTAGTCATGTGCTGGAGGAAAAATTTAGGCTGCTAAATGGCAGAACAAATTCATGGAAGAACAACATTTTGAAACCTGGCCTCTTTTTTTCAGAAATTAAAATGCTGCAGTTTCTCATTATTCTCATTTACTTCCAGGGCCATGGAGCAGTGCCTCCTCCCACCCAAAACCCCTCTCGGTGCCAAACCAAGATGCCAGGACCTTCAGGAGGCCAAAGGAGAAGAACTTGGAGCAACATGAGAGGACACATCTGAAGCTTGTTGGGTCTTTGAAGAAGAAGAGAGCCAGCCCACCACAAGCACCAAGGCAGCAACACTGCTGCCGCCATCGTGGCAGCAGCTCAGTAGCCAGGAGACCAGGGAAGAGTCTGCCCTGCATGTTTGGGGATGCCCTGAGCCATAGCAGCAGTCAGCTATAACTGCCAATGAATCAACCTCCCTCTCCTTCTAGTAGAGCCATCAACAACCCAAGCACAGTTGGGGCTGCCTAGCCAGGAATAGGTACTTACTTCACCCAGCTACAGCAACAAAGCAGAACTTGGTCTCAGAGGGCGTATCCTCAACTGCACCTGGGGAGAGCACAAGGAAGCTTTATGGGCTTGGGAGGGGAGGGACAGGAAGGGAATGGGTAGGGAAGTAGTATAAAAGGAGGCTCAGAAGGAAGTCAGGGGAGAATGTGGGGTTGTAACATAGTCTCCCAACCGGGAACCAGCATTGAGGGATGGTCACCCCCAGTGGTCCAATCTGAGTTTCCAGAGCATCCCTCCATCAGCATCCACAATGGTGGAAGGTAACATCACCCTGGGTAGGAAAGAAGACCTGATACTAAGTATACAGAAGTTTCAGTCCTCTCAAATACATGAAGAAAAAAATACTCCTTTTTACTCTTGTGTAAATGGGTAATCTACTATACCAGGCAGGAGAATCAAGGGCCTATTATGCATGCACATCTTACTGCAGATTTTCAGAGCAGTAAGTCTTTAATCTTGACTTCAATCTATCCCTCCCTTGTGCACCATTCTTTTCCCCCTGGTGTATATATTCTGTAGCTACAATTTTAAAAATACACTTTTCTAAATCACTTGTGACATTCAATTTTTTTAAAAAAATTATGCAATTGCCATATCGCTGCTGTGTAGCAGAGTCCAGCAGGCACCTATTTAAATCCTTGTTCCAAGTTGTGCATACGCAGTAAGTGTTAGCTCATTAAATGAAAGGGATGCAGGAAAGGGTGGAAACCAGATGTTGAAACTGACCAGAGTTTCTTTTTTGAAACTGACATTCAGCAGTGGAGCCCTTTTCCCCCACATTGCCAAGCACTATGGGATTCTCTGCTGTGTTATCGGTCACTCTGACAAATTGGAAAGAGTCACATGATCTCATAATATGGCGGAACATTCAAGTGTATAGAATGCATGACAGAACCCACTAACACTGGCATTGCAAGCTGTAATCATTGGCAATGTATATGTGTGTGCTTGCATGCCTGAGAAAAGTCAGCAGCAACTCCACTGCACTTTGCACAGTGATGCAATTTGTATGGGGGAGAAGATATGGAATAAAGTTTTTGTCTTGTGCAACTAAATTGAAAAACATGTGCAACTAAATTGAAAAACCAAGTAACAGGTTTGCTGGATCGGGGAAATTCGTTGATGTCATTTACTTGGATTTTAGTAAAGCTTTTGACAAGGTTCCCCATGATGTTCTGATGGATAAGTTGAAGGACTGCAATCTGGATTTTCAGATAGTTAGGTGGATAGGGAATTGATTAGAGAACCGCACTCAAAGAGTTGTTGTCAATGGTGTTTCATCAGACTGGAGAGAGGTGAGTAGCGGGGTACCTCAGGGCTCGGTGCTCGGCCCGGTACTTTTTAACATATTTATTAATGATCTATATGAGGGGGTGGAGGGACTACTCATCAAGTTTGCAGATGACACCAAATTGGGAGGACTGGCAAATACTCCGGAAGATAGAGACAGAGTTCAACGAGATCTGAACACAATGGAAAAATGGGCAAATAAGTGTAAAGTTCTGCATCTGGGTCAGAAAAATGAAAAGCATGCCTACTGGATGGGGGATATGCTTCTAGGTAGAACTGTGTGTGAACGAGACCTTGGGGTACTTGTGGATTGTAAACTAAACATGAGCAGGCAGTGTGATGCAGCGGTAAAAAAGACTAATGCCATTTTGGGCTGTATCAACAGGGGCATCACATCAAAATCACAAGATGTCATAGTCCCATTGTATACGGCACTGGTCAGACCACACCTGGAGTACTGTGTGCAGTTCTGGAGGCCTCACTTCAAGAAGGACATCGATAAAATTGAAAGGGTACAGAGGAGAGCGACGAAGATGATCTGGGGCCAAGGGACCAAGCCCTATGAAGATAGGTTGAGGGACTTGGGAATGTTCAGCCTGGAGAAAAGGAGGTTGAGAGGGGACATGATAGCCCTCTTTAAGTATTTGAAAGGTTGTCACTTGGAGGAGGGCAGGATGCTGTTTCTGCTGGCTGCAGAGGAGAGGACACACAGTAATGGGTTTAAACTTCAAGTACAACGATATAGGCTAGATATCAGGAAAAAGTTTTTCACAGTCAGAGTAGTTCAGCAGTGGAATAGGCTGCCTAAGGAGGTGGTGAGCTCCCCCTCACTGGAAGTCTTCAAACAAAGGTTGGATACACACTTTTCTTGGATGCTTTAGGATGCTTTGGGCTAATCCTGCGTTGAGCAGGGGGTTGGACTAGATGGCCTGTATGGCCCCTTCCAACTCTATGATTCTATGATTCTATGATTCTATGTTTGGGGTGGGGCATATTTTCACCAATATCCTAGCGCAGCTGCATAGTAACACTCATTTCTTGCCTTTCCTTGCTAAATTATGTGTTTTTTTCTTTGTGAGTAAAGAATCAGGTTGTACAATGAAAGTTGAATCTTTAGTAAAAAGCCTGAATCTCTAGTTAAAAGCTAGGATTCTAAATGCATCTCATATAAGCCCTTTTAAATCATTACTAGGGATTCCAGTTATTTTGAGTCAAACAGTTAGGAATGGATAGGACTGGAATTAGGGAATCTACATTGTCATAGACTCAGTAGACATAATCATCATACTTTGCATTTATATAGTGCTTTCCGTATTCAATGAGCTTCATGAGCATTTTCTTGTTATATCCTTATTATTATCCTGATACTCAGACTGAAGTGGGGGAGAGAATGGCATGCTTCAGGCTGTGTCTTGAATTTATGGTAGAGGCAAGATCTGAACTAGGAATGTCCACTATGCTAACTTAGTGTCACGGTAGATATTAGCCTCTTTTCTCTGTCTAATGCAATCTCACTGAATCTTTGGATGATTTTGGAAGTTTGAGAACAGGTCATGGGAACCACCAAAAATGGCTGCCAAGGAGGCCAGAGCCAAACACAAGAATGATAGGAAGATGCAAGACAACATCATCCTATGACACCAGCAACTCTTTCCAAATAGGTGCTTCCAGTAGACAAAATAGTAATGCCTCTTGGGTTCTTCTGAAACACTTCCTGCCCCAATGAGGTAGTGGAAAGCTAGACTGACTAGTTGCTTTGGGGAAGGGATGGTTTAGAAAAGAAGCAAATAGGTGCCAGGAAAGCCACTGATGGGCATGCTTTGAAAGCAAAAATGACCTGATGATCATTTTTTTCCTCATCAGAGGCTTACAGTCACCTTTCCTTTCCTCTCCACACAACAGACACCCCGTGAGGTAGGTGAGGCTGAGAGAGCCTCAGTGCCCTTCCCCTAACACTTGGCCACTGATACTAGCATGGCATGTTCAGAGTTTCTGATATTACTGTGGAAACTAAACTAAAAGGAATTGGCTTTCAATGGCCATCATGTTGCTGCACTAGCTTATGAATTAAGCCTACAATACTGACATAAATCTGAATGTGGGGTCAGATGTATAATGCAGCCTGCAAGTAGCTCAACTGCCCACTTGGTGATGATTTACCCTCACTGCTGAAAACAGATTAGCATCTGTCTTTAAAGACATTGAGTGTTATATTGCGAACTGGAGAGCAAAACATTTATGAATGAGAATTCCTTTTAGCACATTTCCATTTGTGTGATATCTGCCTACACATATGATTGTATCCCACCTAAAATGTTTCCAAGGGAGGCAGTTTTGCTATTTTCTCCTTCTGAATCAGAATATCTTTATTGTCATATATAAGACAACATATTAAAAATTAGACATTTAAAGGGTTCTTCTTCTGCAATGTACTGACTGCCCCCAAGTTATTCCTAGGGATTGGCTCATTCCCAAAGAACAGCATTTTAGAGGACATTTTGGGCTGTTCAGTCCACAGAAGTATTTATTCCCTCCCTCCCTCCCTTGGATTCCTGAACCACCCCTCTCCATAGGGTCCCTGGGTGGCTTACAGCAAATATAACAAAATCCCCATACAACATGGTTAAAAGACATAAAATTAGTCTCCATAAAATATGGTAATTTAATCATATAATCATCCCCCCCCCACCGGTCTGAAATCCCAGCAGCTGGTAGATTTCTTGTTGGCCAAGTCAGATGGGTGCTGGAACCCTGACAAGGGACTAAGAAAAAGATGAAGAGTTGGTTCTTATATGCTGCTTTCTCGACCTGAAGGAGACTCAAAGTGGCTTACAGTCACCTTCCCTTTCCTCTCCCCACAACAGACACACTGTGAGGTGGGTGAGGCTGCTGCTTTGATCTTGCTCCTCTCCATCCAGTATCCAATGTATACTCATTGTATTCATCATTTTAGGAATGTATCCTTGAAACAAACAATGAAGCAGTGGGTTTTGTTGCTGTTGTCATTGCTGTTGTTTATGGCAGACTGTTGGCTAAATGAGGTGGGCTGGATCTCTACCAGATACACATTAATGTATACAGATCCGTAGGAAAGGTAAGTTCCGGAAAGTAATCTGGTTAAACACAGAGACCCCAAGCACTCTCACTTTACATACAGTACCCCAAGAAACAGGAGACATGAAAGTACTGTTGCTTTGCACACTTTGCTATTTTAGGTTAAACATAAATTGGGAATGTCAGAATTCCACCTCAAATAGCTGCACCCGCATAACCCATTATACATAGGTATACTATCATGTGGGAAACTGGCCTCCATCTGCCAAGTATAGATTCAGCACACTGGCTGTTGCACCATGCTTCCTCATGTCATTTATGCACTGCAGTCATTACACTGTATATCTTTCAAGTAACGATTGATTTTTCAAATGTTTTATACTTCATCATATTTTACACATTCTCTTCTTTTTTAATCAGGCTTTTCTAATACAAATATAGCTAGAAATGCATGAAAACCAATTTTGAACCAAGTAAGTCAGAAAGATCTCTGTATTGATAATTGTTTCCAAGTACAAAGATATCATTTGAGTAAATTATCAATGTTTAACACTCATGAGAAGTACAAAACCCGGCTTGTTTGTACTGAGTTAACATAATCTACCATATTAATTGTTTTCTCTTTTTTTGTCAAAATGCTGCTAATTGTGATCCACTTATCACCGTTGTTCAAAGCAAAGAATTTTAATTACCTTTGGAAAATGTAATTAATAATAATTACATTATTACAACTGCACAACATTAATTGCAATTACATTACAATAAAGAAGTCGAGTTCCATTTGGAAAATGTACAAGTCACTATTAACAAGCTTAAGGCATGACTGAAAATAGGATTTCATATTTGAATGTAATACCCACATTGTTGTTTGTCGCTCTACCATTGTCTGGTGTTTTCACAAAATACCTACATTTTCCCTTACTGTTTAAAGGGTTTGGTGTGTTACAATCTACTCCTATGTGCAAAATGGCTTCTCCTTATTAGCATTCAAATGTTGTACTCCAGTGCAGTGAGAGAGGAAAATTGCTGTGAATTGTCTCTGACCTCTGGGAATAGCATGTTAATTTTTGCCCTGCCACTAACCTAATAACTTCTTAGGGCATATCTATACTACAGACGTAAACTGGTTTAATAGTCACTCCCTCTCTCCAGGGAAGCCTGTAGTTTCATAAGAAGAAACTCCAGAGATCTCTAACAGAAAAACCTCAGCACATTCAGGAAACTAAAACTTTAGGCTCCCATCAAGAAACTGTAACCAATATGTCGCAGTACAACTGGTACAAACCAATATAAAATGTATACTGAAATATGTTATTGGGATCTGATAACAAGAAGTCTCTGTGTTAATGAACTGCCCGACACCAAGGTGTTTTGCATCATAATGGTAAGCCTAAAAATAAGAAGCTTTAAAATATAGCATGGGGGGAATCCAAATATTCATAAATGGCCAAAATATAAATATCACATCCAGTTTTAATTATTGTCATGTCTTATTTCAGAAGTGGCACTTTAAGTTCCATTCTTCATTCTTTTTCCTTAAGTGAGTCTGGAGTTGTTGGAGTCCACAACCTCAGAAGGCCTAGTCAAAGGTTCTTAAGGGTTGTATGTGTGTTTGTAACCATTTCCATACCAGAATTTTTGCACTGGGCTGCAGGCTGGAGTTTGAGTTGGGGAAGGTTGCCCTATTCCTTCCTGCTCCCACACAGGGGAGTATTTGACCTGGTGCATCTCATCCGCCCTGGATTTGTGCTCCCGCATGGGAGCCAGAACATTGAAGTTCCAGGTGGAGTAATGGTCTCAGAGAGAGAGAGAGAGAGAGAGAGAGAGAGAGAGAGAGAGAGGCCTTATCAGTGTCAATTTAAGGATACACAATTTTGCATTCACAAAACTCACCACTCACCTGCATCCCAAAGGGAGGAACATAAGCATCCCTGTATAGAAAATTGTACATCTTTTTGGAGAACAAACATACTCAAATACAGTTCTATCTGTCTTGCCTCTTCTAAAGAGCTAGCTAATATTCAAAGAGGAAAAGGCAAGGCAATGCATGCAGCTTCCATAGTGCAACTCAATTATCAACACAGAGCAGCACAGTACTTCAAACAGGTGTTAAAGCTTCTAGGAAAGCATAAAAGTGGCACATGTAACTTCATAGCAGTGAATATTATAAAACTTGTGCACCTGGCATTTTGTAACTTTAAAGAACAGGTTGCTCTTTCATGTTAAGCTGAAGAGGTTTTCTTGATAAGGGTTTCTATATAATTTTTATATTTTGTCCCTTAATTTTACCCCAGCCCACTGAAATTCTCTGTCTCCCCCATGCTTTTTTAAAAACACAAATTCAATTAAAAGATTATATTTATAAATTATCTTTTCTGTAGCCTAAAGTGATCCACAAGCACACATGTTACTAAATAGCCAAATTAAACTACCATGTGTACTGTGCACCTTATGTTGACTATATGTGAAATAGAGAAGGTGACCAAATTTTACTTCATAACTACCGATGGCAGATAATGTTTTTCAAGCTTGTAGAAATGTGGGACCCTCTTCTTACACCGGATTTTTCAATTTGGTAACATACAATGCAAAAATGTCACATCAGTTAACACACAACAAAAGTGTACTTGGGGTTCCAACCCACAGTACAAGAACCACTGCCTTATCAGCTACTAGCAGCAGAGCAAACAGGCAGAAAGCCTCTATTCACCTATTCAGAGGTGCTCGAAATCCAGGACTGCTGAGATTCCTGACCAGATGTCCAAATATCAGTATATTTTCTTGCTTGTTTATTCTTTATTGTATTGTAAAACAAATTGTCTTTATGATTTTGTTAACATCCAAGATATTAATATGGCTCTATTTTCAATGTAATATCAAAATGAGTTAAAGTATTGCTTCTAAAGGAGCTGTTTGCTGCACCTGAGGCTTTCATAATATTTCTTTCTCGAAGCAATGAGGTGTTCCAAGGTCTGACCTCTTTCTGAAAATTTCTACATGGGGAACCTTCATATTATATGAGCATATGAAGTTGCTTTGTTCCAGATCAGGCCACTGACAGTGATTCTTTAGAGTCATGGAACAGAGATCATTCTTCTTCAATAATTTTACTGGAGATCCTTTAACTGAGATGCAAGAGATTGAACTTGGAACTTTCTGTATAAATAGTATCCTATCTGAAGTTAGCAGTGAGCCCCTGATCAGTGGGAACTCCCATTCCAAGCCTGGACTACTTGATAGGAGGATACATCCCACCAAGCCCCAACAAACCCCAAGGATGGCCATGACAGGTGTAACAGGCAAGGAGCCAAAGACAAATGCAGTAGCACAACAAGAAGTATTTTTTAATATAATTTTATTATTTATTATTATATAAAGCATTTACAGAAAAGTAAAAGAGGAAAAAAAGCGACCAGCTGATATGGTTTGTCATCCTCTTTTAACATACATATTCAATTCCCATCACATATTAATCCTAATCTAGAAGTTTTTACCATCTTTCTTAGCGAAATGATTGTTTATACATATGAGAGTGTAATCTGTTATAAGAATATATTCTATTATTATCTTAAGTGATATAAAGTCAGTCCCCTTCATATATTGGCCCTGACCTAAGAGTTACTACTGCTGTCTTGTTAATACATATGAAGTATAGTTTGCCGTCCTCTTTTAGCATACATATTAGCATACGTATTCAGTTCCCATCACATATTGATCCTGATCTAGAAATTATTACCATCTTTCTTAGCAGAGTAATTGTTGATACATGTGAGAGTATAATCTATTATAAGAATATATTCTATTATTGTCTTAGGTAATATAAAATCAGTTCCCTTCATATATTGGCCCTGACCTAAAAGTTACTGCTGCTGTCTTTCCCACAGGAAACCAGGAGAATGCTCCACTGTTCATCACATCCTTCAGGTGGTCGCAGAAAATGAAATTGTATTTTTTTCCATAGTTTCGCCTGATGATTCCTATATAGAGTATTTCTGGTGGCCCTTCTGTCAGGGCCAAAGAAGTCTCTTGCTTGATTCTTGCTTGCAGTCGCCTTTAAGTAGGCTCTGTATACTTTGTCAATCCGGATCTCTTCCTCTGGTCGCACAGAGATATCTCCTGATAGCTTCCTGTGTGCTGTTGCCTTTGAATAGACTCTATTTATTTTGTTGATCCAAATCACTTCCTGCTCTAAATAGACTTCCAGGTTTTCGGTGCTTTCCTTCCTTAAATCTGTTTTCCCAAGTTCTTCCAAGGTGCTTTTGATTTTTACGTCCCTAGCTCTCTCCCCCTCCTGTTGATTAACTTCCAGACATTGAATTCTCATTTGAAATATTGCTGGCTGAGCTGTGTTCTCATCAGCTGCCTTTTCCAAACTGTCGGCTCTGTCCAAAAGCCCTTTCCTGGTCTTTTGGATTTCCTTTTCCACCTTGTTGACTGCTTTCAGTATCTTTGAGTTCCCTTCGCACAACAAATGGAAAAGCTGTGCCTTAGTTAATTTTTCCATAGTTCTAGGCAGTCTCGCGGGAGCTCGAGGGATCCAAAATTATCAGTTTGTCGATCTCCGTATAAAGTCAGCATCCCCCACTGAACTCTCTCCAACAAATCTTTAAAGTCTCTCTTTTCTTTAAGCTCTTTCTTTGTTTGATTAATGAGTGTATTCAGCTGGGAGTCTCCCACTCAACGAAAGGATTCACTTGTAAATTGGTTGAGGCCCCCTTGTGTGGAAAAAAGGAAAAACCAGAAAACTCACGGTCTTTACTGTTGCAGACTTCGGCTCCTGTCAGTCTGGTAAAAGATGATCTGGGAAGAATGTAGGGTCAGCTGGTCGTTTCAGGCTTAGAAAGTTATTTACGACAAGGGCGCCATCATGACCTTGAGCACATGCCGCGGCGATCCGGAGAACTCAGTCTCCACGGATCTGTAGGACCCTCAGGATGCCGTTCCTGGTTCCTGGGGCGACCGGCGAGCAAGATTTGCGTATCTGCTCAGGTCTGCCAGGTGCGGTTGCTCCTGACCCTCAGCATGGCTTAAGAGCCAGGCAGAAGCCCAGCTAGTACGGCGCCATCTTCAGTCGTTCTCACCCACAACAAGAAGTATTGACTTGGAAGCAGGCACTGTGGCAACTGGGCCAGGAGTTACCAAGAGAGTCAGCCTCCAGCTTTGTGGCAGTGGCACCACTGGGATGAAGTCCCCTGAAACTCTGGCTGCCCAGGCCCCCAGCCTGCCTCCCAGCAATAGGTGCATTTTCCCCAACTGGGAGCCACCTGGCAGCCCAGATGGTCATAGGCCAGGTAAGGAAGTTGAGGAGGAGGAGGATGGGAGTTGGTCAGGGGTCAGGAGACCAATAGGAGAACAGCTCTGGGGAAGAACAGCTCTTGAGAACCTACTTCAGGGTGTCAAAATTCCTTTATAAGTCTCATTATGTATATGCACTTCCCTCTCTCAGCTCATTCTCTTTCATCAAGATATGCATAAGAAGTTTTTGGGTAGAAGAAAACTTAAATTTGAATCTAAATTCAAGATTTTTAAAATGAATTTTACAGAACCGTGAAATATACAACAAGAAGTTAACTGTAATAACTGATAATTTTATCTGTTCTCAGTTGAAACATGCATGTTTATTGGGATGAACATCATCCATGGGGCTATTGCCTAGCAGGAGGGCAAAAAGGGGCCATCAAGGAAGACACGCATACAAAGCAATAGATTTTGGCGATGAATTGGCCACAGCTTTATTTTCCAGCTGGAGCGACGGCACAGCCTGGGAAGACTCTGGGCTACCTCAAAGTCAGCCGACTATCAGGAAACCAGATCCCGGCAACAAGTCCATGGTTGCCGAGCGCTTGACAGCCCCAGAGCCGCTGGGATAAGCATGGGGAAAATAGCCATTGCAAATTGGGCTGCCAATGGGCGTGAGCCTCTGATTGGATCCCCCAGCTGCCCGGTAATGTGAGCTTCCCCCCCAGCCAGGGAGGTACAGCAGCTCAGCATCACCTCAACCTCTTACGGAGGCTCCCCTCCAGGAGCTGAGTCCGGTTCGTAGATGCGGACTGCTCCAAAAGACTCTCCCCGGGCCTAAACCGCCAGTGTGACAAATATTCTGCAAACAAACAAGAAGTAAAACAAGATACATAATGAAGACTTACAAGCAACATCAAATAACATGCACAGCATATGTTGTTACAAGCCTAACAGAACATTCCAACAAATAACAGTAAATCTACCTAATATCTATGTCACCAATTTAAATATAAATCCACCATCCATGAGCTATTATAAGGATAATTCAATTGATACCAATTTTAAAATAATTTGGGGGGAGTTGCAAGTTTTTAATTAAAGGACTATGCTGATTCAGTTTGAAGAACATCTCAGGTTTGACTTCTCATTCTGCCACAGAAGCAGATTCTATGATTCTGTGATTAAGCTTGATGGCCAGTCACACAGATTCAGCCTAACCTACCTCAGATGGCTGTGAGAAAAAATAGAGAAAGAGAGTGTTGTACACCATTTTGGGTCCCCAGTGGGGAGAAAAATGAGTTACAAATGTAGTAAACGACACAGAACCAATAAAATAAATGTATTTTTGTGACTATAAGACTATAAATACTCTGTGTCCTAGAATCCAAATAATGTTACATGTGAAGGAAGAATTCAAATATCAGAGAGCAAAATATTGATACTTATACTAAGAAGATTTAAGCCCAGAATCAAAGAGGACCATTGTGTCCTCTCACTCACCTATACAGTTATTGACTGTCAGGGGGAAATTTAGACAATGTAATAGATGCTGCTAATTGAAATGAGTATGAATAGTATGTTCTTTCAGTATCACTAGATTCTGCAACTAATTTAAAATTCAACAGAATAATATGAAGTCTTTTAGTACTTAATTAAACTTTTGTAATGCCTGTTTTACCAAGATGAATAAAATACATAAATTGCATGAGGTGACATCTAATGCACACAAAAAAAGAGAAATGTAAAAAAAAAAATCGGAACAGTGGGTACTTTAAACTGATCCTTAATAATTGAAACCAATTTAATCATTTGAGATTATTTTATTCTAGCTGACGTAATACTGTAGCAGTTTTATTCTAATTATAACCTGTTTCATTTTACTCTGTCTTTCTAGTTAATTATTACAGTCAATTTGTAAAATGACATGGTTCCACATTTGCATAGGTCACTATTAAATAAATGAATAGCTGAAATTACTGTAGCATTGAAGTGTCAACTTTGGTAGAAGTCAAGAGGACTTCAAATGTTCTTCTAACACCCCTTAATGTGTTAATGACCACTATTAAACTGCAATTAAAAGGCCAGGGGAAAAATAATATAAAAATAGCAGCGACACAATTAAAATGCTGCAGGTTTTTTTTTTTTGACTGATACAAAATAAAGTGATATGCTAAAAGAGCTATAGTATGAATCGATGCTTAATACATGATGGAGCTGACAGTCTAATGATAACAAATCATAGGCTGCCTTTTGGGGAGCGGGGAGCGTTCCATGTCAGTTTAACATTATCATCACCAGTAAACAAGACAATGTGGTGATCTTACCTTATATTTAAATTGCTACTTATTATGGCACTAAATAATAGCTTTAAATAACCGGTGCTCAGAGCCATGATATACGGCATGTGTCTGTAAGTGATAAAGAGAAAGATGGAACTGAAAGATATATTAAAAGTTTTTCTCATGCTAAATGAAGGATACACTCACCTCTTAGCTGTACAGTTTGAAAGCTTTTTCTCCAGACAATCCAATTCCAATCTGGTAAGAGTGATCCATATACATAAGCAGATTTCTCTGCATATCTAGATACACATCTGCAACATAGAGCTAGTTTGAATTGTGTTATACTGATTGGATGCATCTTTGGATACCAAGAGAGTGGCCTTTAAAAAAAATACCTCACAAAAAATAGTGAATACTTTTTTGAGGAATAATTGTGACAACATTTCAGTTTTCAGTCATAAATTGGATAATGCAATTAAAAAAATATTTTTTATTTTATTGAAAACATTTTTGTTCTGCCTTTCCGCCCAGCTAGGGTGAATATTAAAACATTTCAACAATTACAAATACAATAAAAATTATCATTAAAACACATAAGCAAACCGCATATAAGCAAGCGGAAAACACCAATAGAACGAGACAGATGACGTTCCAAGTTTTGGTGCCATGATGGAGAAAGCCTTTTTTTCAGGTCACCACTTGTCTAATCTCAAATAGTGGGGGCATTTGAAGCCCCCTCATATTAGCTCCCTTTCCAGAAAAGCACCATAAGTAAGATTGCGGGGTACAGTGTGGAATGTATGTGGTTACGTAGCTGTCACTGGCACCCATTGGAAAGTGTCCATGACATCATAGCAAGGAGTAGCAGAGCTCCTCCTTTCAATCAGTGCTATTGTTGGATCCAGAGATGTATTTCCTGGGTACAAGGCTTTCTTGGCTTCCCCACCTGTGACAATCTGAAATGCCCCTGAAATACCCTTGTTTTGGATCCCAAAACAAGGGGACCCAAGGGGAGAGTCACTTCAGGCTTCTACAAGAGCCGAGAAAGTCCTGTTCCACAGGCACCAGTCTGCCTCCGTGGAAACACTGCACTGAATCCAACCCTGTATCATCACTATTTTTTTCTGATAATTTTAAAGGTAAAGTTTATTTTTCAGAAGTGAACTGCTCCACTATCATGTCTGTTGGTTGCCACAGTATTCTCTTCCCACTCCCTATTATAAGCTTTTTAAAAATTGCAAATATCACCCAGACTTCCCTTACCCCTACTAAAACATCAATTTTTCACTATTAAAGGATACCATTTCTTATTTTTATGTTTTTGTTCTTTTTCAAATCACACACTATTTTTCAAGCACCAAAACGCGCATCATCCACTGTATAAAAATGAATCGAGATTATTTTTCTGTTCATTAAGCTTGCTTCACTTGTTGCTTAGCCTGGAATTGCTGTTGCTTATTCATACAAGTTTAATGATAATCAGACATATTGTATACAGAGTTGCTCCGATCTCGGAAGGATGGAAGGCTGAGTCAACCTTGAGCCAGCTGCTCAAGGTTGACTCAAGATTGAACTCCCAGTCTCATGGGCAAAGCTTTCAGATGGCTGCCATTTTAAAAACTGGGAAGACTAGAAACTGGGCAGGCTGCTTCCCGCGCATAGGGAGGTGGTGGCTTGCGGCCGCTCGGGCCGTTCGCGGTCAGGGGTGGGGGGGGTGGGGGGGAAACGGCGGCGGAACCAGGCATGCGCCGTACTCCGCTCGACCCCTCGCCCCTGCTTACCCCTGCGCAGGTTGCCCCCTTTGCCACCGATGCCAGTCACTGGCAACCATGGGTATGGACAAGCTGCGTGAGCCAGTCAGCCGCTGGAACTACCGCAGACTAAACCACGCATGCGGGGAATTCCGCACATGCCTGGTGTATCTCCAGGGCCAGGGGGCGGGGAGGGCGTGGGGGAGAGGAATTCTGCACATGTGTGGTTTAGTGTGGGGTAGTTCCACCAGGCGGGCAGGTTGCACGGCCTGTCCGCAGCCGTGGTTGGCAGCGGACGGCATAGGTGACAAAGGGGGCAACCATCAGAAGGGTAAGCAGGGATGAGGGGTTGGGCGGGCTAAGGGGCGGCTGGGCGCAGCGAAGGGAGGGCCGGGGTGGGGTCTTGAAGTGCGGGAGAACCTCAAGGTGGCCCCAGGGGCAAGGCTGTCCCCGGGGCCTGGTGGAAGTTTGGAAGGTAGGTGAGTGGAGTGGTGTTTAGCGTAGAGGTGTCTTGGGGAGGGTGGGGGTGATTGTTGGGGGGTTGGGGGCCTAAGATGGGGACGGGTGGGTACACGGATTGTGGGTGCGGGGTGGGGTCAGGGAGACGGCGATGGGTGGGTGGCTGCATGGGCATATGGGGGGGAGCTCCATGTGGTTTGGGGGGGTTAGACAGCGACGGGGAAGGCGGGTGGCGATGCGTGGGAATGGGTGGGGGTGTTGTCTGGGGGGAAAACGGCGGCGAGTGGGGTCGTTGGTGGGGCTCGAGAGGTGGGAGGGTGGGTGTTGTGGGGTGTGGCGTGGGTGGGCTTACCTTTCTCACGGTGGCAGCGTGGGGGCTCTTGGGCTTCGGTGGCGCAGCCTGGCACCTTCTGGGAGGCGGCTGGGCACTGTGGCAGAGGCGACGGTGGTGAGCGCAGGCTGGGTAGGAGGCCTGTGGGGAGGCTCCAGGAGGGCGGCCAGGCGCCGCCGTTGAGGTGCCTGGCTGGGTGGGTGGGAAGGAGCAGGACCCTGCTCCTTTCCTGGGCTCCCTCTCCCCTGGTAAAGGCAATGGTTCGGGGGCGGGAGAGGAGCAGGGCCGCTGCATTAGAGGCGGCAGCTCTGCTCCTTTCCCACCAGCAAAGCAACTGGGCAGCCGGTCCAGGGCGGGCCACTTGGCCCTCAAGTGGCACTTGGAGGGGCCCAATCAGGAGCCGCTTTGTGGCTCCTGATTGGTCCCCTCCAAGTTTTTATCACGGATAGGCCCTGCCCTTTCTCCGCCCACCCAGTCCTTAGAGCTTTATTTTATTTCTCCTTAGTCTTTTATTTATTTTAAATAGCATAATGCCATGTGTATTTTAATGTGGGAAATGTCATGCCATATTTGTGACATTACAGAAAACACAAACATTCTGGGATTTCCAATGCAACCCTGTCCAATGTTCAATAATCTTGAACTTTTTACATTGTAAGTTTTAGATATGTGATTATACCGTCTGTATAGCAAGCAGGAGGTATAAGGCTAGACAGGGATGGAGAGTCTGGTAAGATAAGAAGTGGGATATATTTGTAAAACAATTTTTATTTGATTAGAATAAAAGGTAAAACTCCTCAGATGAAACTGGATAGAAGTTAGAGATCTTCCATTATTTTCTAGGGCCTCATATTGTTTTTTGTTGTTCCCCCATTTAAAACTGTAAGCATCAGTCATTTTTCTTTAATATTTGTGGAAATGACTCCCGTGGTCAGAACAATTGTTTAAAAAAAACACAGTGCATCATCATCATCATCATCAGTGCATAGTTGAGAAAAATGTAGATCTATTTAAAGCAGGAGTGACAGTTGTTGAGTGTTGTGATGTATCATCTTGACAAGAACTGAATGAGGTAGATTAGTGACTGACATGAGCAATGTCAAAATTTACATTGCTTCACACACAAACTCTATGGAAATCTACTATTAGCCTCACTTCCAGTAAGTAGTGATGAGTAATGAGGTAAAAATTGACAATGTCAATAGTTATAAGCCCTCACAGACAGAATAATGAACTGTACTATCTCTGTGTGTGCAAGTCGGAGTGCACGTGTGTGTATAGATTATGAAAGTTTAATTGTGGCATCTTTCATTAGACTTCCATTACCCACAGCAATAAATATATGAATAGAGAAGTAATACAATTAATTGTTGGCTAAACTAAGCAAATCTTGCAATGCATGAACTAAGACTTCACACATACACCCCCCCCCAATGATTTAAAATTCAGATAAAATTGCTAGTGTTGATTTTGCTTCTGTGCTTTTTCAAATATAAAAAGAAACCTGGAGGACCAGACCAGTGGCCTGTTGAACCTATTGTCCTGCTTCCAACAATGGCCAGTCAACTTTTTCTAGGAAGCAAGCAAAAACTCTCCAGTGTTCCTTAGTCTTCACCTGATAAGCCTTGGGCACCACCTAAATAGCTATTAAGACACTTACCATTCATAAATTCATCTGAGCACTTTTTCAAAGCCATCTTAAGCCAGTAGACCTCACCATATCCTTTGAAATTCATAGTCTTATGTAGGTCAGGGTAGATTTGTAAACTTTGATTCTGAAGTTACTGCCAGTCAATTTTATTGGGCACGCAATGCTCTATTTTTGGAAAGAGAAAAATAATTCTCTTCAATGTTCTTCATGCTGTGAACCATTTTACAAACTTCTTCTTTTAAACCCCAAAGTCCAAATTCTTCAGCCTTTCCTCGTGGAATTGCTTTAGCATTTCCTTTGGCACCTTCATCATTTGGGTTGCACTTTTCTACCTCTTACAGAATTATTTTGGTGAGTATTACAGTAGTTCACAGGTGGTGCACTCTGTATTTACATGTTCCATTTTATTTCAGTCTGATAAGGAAACAGAAACAGATGTATCGTCTCCTTTATAAAGAATATCTGGGCTATGGAAGACCCATATTAAAGTCATGTTGATTTATCTACATTAATAGTGCCATTTAAGTGGGGTTATGCCATTCTAAGTCTACCAGACTCATTGAGCTTAGAAAGGTGTAACTCCACTTGGTGATGGAAAATGTTGTTAAGTCACAGCAGACTTGTGGCACCCTGAGAGGTAAACAGAGGTGGCTTGTAATAACCTGCCTCTAGCAACCCTGAGATTCCTTGATGGTGGGGGGAGGGGGATCAAAGGAAAAAAAACAGGTTCAGTTGAGACTTCACAAAAGCATGTTTAATTGAACAATTAGGAAGATCATCTGATTTAGTTAGATTACAACAAAGGAGAGTCACAAACCATTTTTTGAAATTGCTTCATTGCTCCTGCTTTTGTTTATCTTCACCTGCAAACAGAACAGTACCAAGAGGTTAGATTCAAATGAGTAGCCGTGTTGGTCTGAAGTAGCACAATAAAATCAGAGTCCAGTAGCACCTTTAAGACCAACAAAGATTTATTCAAGGCGTGAGCTTTCGAGTGCACTCAAAAGCTCACGTCTTGAATAAATCTTTGTTGGTCTTAAAGGTGCTACTGGACTCTGATTTTATAGTACCAAGAGGTATTAAATACATCTCCCTAACCTACATGCTGTTCTAGCATCTCAGGATTTGACTCATGCAGCTCAAACATTAAGGGTATTCCCTCCCCAGCCCTCTAGGTTTCTCAAGCCAATAATGGGCTAGAGCTCCCCCCCACACACACCTGTTCTTAGATGGCTTAGGATGCTTGCCAATTATTCTTGCCTGTACTGTAGCTAAGCCCTGACCTGGATGACCCAGGTTAGCCCAGTCTCATCAGCTCTCAGAAGCTAAGTAGGGTTGGCCCTGACTGGTACTTGGATGGCAGAACACCAAGGAAAACCAGAGCTGCTACACAGAGGCAGGAAGTGCCAAAGCACCTCCATCTCTTGCCTCGAAAAACCTAGGGGATTCTATACATTGATTGCAACTTGATGGCACTTTCTACTATATTGTAGCAACTCACAGAATTCTTTCCAAAATTAATTATGATCTAACCAGTCAAACGATTGGGCCTAGTAAGAGAATACCATCATACCTTAAAACAATTTCCCTTCCCAAAACATTTTTGCTGGGACCTCAGAAGCTGACCAGTTACTGCTACATGGGTTGGCAAGAGCCTGCGGCTATGAGCAGAGCAGAGCTTCTACAGCATCCTTTGATTGGCTGCTCCACATAAAGCAGCAAATGGCTCATAAGGAGCAAATATGCATCATTTAAAATTGGGACTGGCACAAAGCAGGCTTGCAGCTTAATTATGTCTGAGCTGAGTAACTGAATCACTCACAGAATTATGAGTCATGAACAAAGCTTGCATATTTATTTAGAAAAGTTATATGCTGCCTGTCCAGAAATCTGCTTGAACAGATCATGAAGGGTAAACAACACAATAAAATCATCAAAACACAAAGAATTATCAGTATTTAAATGAGCCATAACCCATTCAACATTTATCAAAAGTAGGAATTAAAAACAGAATGACAAAAATAGATTGATAATCTTATTAGTACTAATCTTAAATGTTTCATGTGCACATTTTTATGTGTGTAGAGCATACCTTTGGTAACAGTGCTTATACTAGTGAAGCATTTTTTTAAACAATTTTATAACAGGTTTTGTCTAATGAGCATCTTTTTAGATGCTCATTAGACAAAACCTGTTATAAAATTGTTCACGTGAGATTTTGTCCTTAAATGGGAAGAATTAAATTCATGAAATGAATGCCTGAACAAAATCTGTACCAGCAAATCAGTTGGTGACATCATTTTTATTGGTACTGATTTTCTTGAGTTGGAGAAGCAGAGAACCAGATCATTGACTCAGTCTGGGGATACAGATGCATATCCATGAAGGCAACCTTCGTTGTACCTTGTGGCCCTATTCCAAATCCCACTGGAGTGGTTTGGTAGGTCTTTTGAGGGGAATGGAGCTTTCAGTTTTTGTTATGCCTGAATAGCTACTGGTGTTTTCAGGTGAGTTCATCTCATGTCTGTATTATGTGGGATATATGTTCACAGTATCCCTTTCTGGAATTTAATTGCACACAAAAATATCTTTTGCAAGAAGACTCACTGAATGGCAAGGGCTGCTTTGCAAATACATCCCTTTAGGTCCCTCAGATTGCTCCCCTTCCAGGTAAACTGGGATTCCCCTGTGTTCGTGGGAACCCCTGCAGGTCAAAGACATTGCTGGATTAGGGCAAATATGCTAAGGTGTCCCTTTTTATCTCATTAACCTTACAAAGTCCTTGATTCTTAACACATGTTCCTGGGTCTCTCCTGGGCTTGCCTGCAGCCATGTCTGTTCAGGCCAGAGTTTGATAGCTTTAACTGGATACATTTTCTTTCAGTTTAATGACCACAACTACTTAATATGTCATAATTCATTTTTCTTTTTGTGTCAAGCACTTTATCATACAGGAATCTTTTAAGATGTTCCATGCTTCAGGGGTGTCCAGTTCTGGGGAGTTTGCACAATCAAATAGAAATACAACACAATCATTGGTTGCAGATATGGCATAATTGTCAAAGTACTGAATTGGTAGATGGCTGCAGGACCTGCTTATTTAAGGCTCAGATCAACAAATAGTGGTTTTCTCAGAGGATCCAGCCCATGAAAGCCCCACGAAAGCAGTAAATTGGGAGTGGTGTAAACTGGGGGTCATGTCACCACTGAATTTCAATGAGCATTACAGCATGGTTACTGTAACCCAACTCGATGAAACATCCACTCCCAATACAGGCATCAGGATGAAATATATTTGTTTAAATCCAGATGAAATCAATGGCGCTTAAGCAGGCGTAGCTGTGCCTGGGATTGCAGCTATAAATTGTAAGATTAATGTTGCAGTGGCAAACTGGTCAATTCAAGCAGGAAAAGAACTACTTTCTGGTAGTTGATCAAAGGTGTAAAATGAATGAGTGTAGGAGAAAATACTTGCTGTTGCTTCTTTCTGGGGCCCCTTATTTTGGGAGATTATACTATTCCCTTTCCTTCAGGAAGTTCCACCACCCACCCCATTATGTTAGAACTGACTTTTCTGGCTTGTTGCCCTGCTGCTTTGAACAAGATGAAGATGAGAGCATCTAAAAAAGCAGCTATGAGGTGTAAAGGAAGGGAACTGGTATCCAAGCTGAGAAAAAATCTGTTTCCCTTTCATGTAGTGTACACAAAAGTAGGTTGGACATAAATTATTCTGCCCCCTGGCTGAAACTTGAAACAGCAGTGAAAAGGAGATTACCACTAAAAATAGTAATCCCATGATGATCTCATCTCCTGATTTCATAAAGACACTAAAGATCCTTACTATGCGCTGCCTGAGATATGTGGAGAACACAGGATAAAGCAGTTTCAGAGCAGCACAGGGGTGCTGTCTAGGGGTGCATGTTCAGCTCTCTTCCTTCAGTGTAGAGAACCAGTCTCCGACTATAGTCTGAGCATCTCTTTCTGTATTGCTATTCAGCAAGGCAGTATGGGACAAAATGGAGGAATTCCCATTGTGTGTTGGTCAGGCATTACTTATCTCTCCCCCACCCTCCAATTTTCCTGTTGTACTGCCAGACAGGGTTGGCAACCCTTTAATCTGTTTATATATTACATTTGTCATCTGTTTATATATTACATTTTAATCCCATCTCCGTGGCCCCCACCTGGTGGATTGGCTTACCGGAAGAGATCAGAAAAGTTCCCGGATTTCTATCTTTTTGTAGCATGTGAAAAACAGAATGTTCAGGAGGGCACTTGAATAAATGCAAAAGGGTAGTAGCAATTTTCTGTGAATTTTTAGCTTTTTTTTGTTCTATTATACCATTTCATTGCATCCTTCTTCAATTTTATAATCCTGGCTTATTGTATGAATTATACTGGTTTTTCAATGCATTCTCTAATTTCATAATTGAGTTTTTATTGTATATTTTTATGTATGCTTTTATCATAAAATTGAAGTATATTGTTCCCTTGTTTTCAATTAATGAACACATGAAAGGAAAAGAAAATACATTCACATTTCCAAACTAAATGAAGTGTAATTTAGAAAATTCATGGTTTCCTTGTCTTGACCTAAGAAGGCAGGGGTGAAGGTGGGATGGGTGCAGAAGTGCACACTGTTGGGTACCCCATAAATTTTTATAAATAAATACTGAGAAGGAGAAACGCAACACACAGCATTCAGTGGCAATCCCATTTTCACTGCTATGCCTAGTTCTGCCTTTTAAACATCTGAGGGGCTCTCATCAGTGATGATACTGATGGGCACTTGACATGAAGAACGTCTGCAGGACTAGACACTAGCCTTTTCAGTGAGATGCAAAAATCAATGTTTGAAAATCTTTGGTTGGTAAAACATCATAAACCAACAAGCCTTTCAGTATCTGCGCCTTTATTTTTATTTTTTCTGCAACAGAGCCCTCAGGACAGTCAACTAAAATAACTGGGTTTTCCCCCCATTCGCTTTGCATCTTTGTTTATAAAACCTAATTTATTCTGTGCATGCATTTGATATGGCTTAGTTATTTCTGCAGGCAGGAAACTAGTACAGTAAACTGATTAAAAAAAAACATAAATGTAAATAGAATGGGAAAGTGTGCAAACATTAGTGCAGCAGATTTCCTGAATGGAGAAATTAAACTATGTTCTTGATTATACATTTACCTAGGAATGGCGCTGTGTAGGCAGAACCGTCTCTTCCTCTAAAACAGGGGTAGTCAACCTGTGGTCCTCCAGACGTTCATGGACAACAGTTCCCATGAGCCCCTGCCAGCATTTTCTGGCAGGGGCTCATGGGAATTGTAGTCCATGAACATCTGGAGGACTACAGGTTGACTACCCCTGCTCTAAAGCACAGTTAGCCTCCAGTGTGAAACAGGCCTGTAGCATGTGTGTATGATCACCACAGGCTTCTGGGAGGAAATGAGGAAGAACATGCTAACATGGCTAGCAGCATCTGTGTAGAGAGTTTTGCCAGCCTTCAGGTTAGGTCTGGAGATCTTCTGGAATTACATTGAATTTACAGACTACAGAGGTCTGTTCCTTTGGATAAAATATATGCTTTGGAGGATATTCCTCTCCCAAAACCTTGTCATCCCCAAGCACCACCTCAAAATCTCCAGGAATTTCTCAACCTATACTTAGCAAGCCTACTGCTAGAACTTCTAATTGGAGACCCTGGAGATCAAACCTGGGACCTTCTTCATGCCAAGGACCCATTATGCATGGGGGGAATGACGCACATTCGGGGTGGAATGGCGAAACACGGAAGAAAGTGCAGCTTCCAGGTGACCGGGGCGCAACCAGAAGCGGTTCCAGGATCGGTTACTCTGGGTTTTGCCGCCATCGTGCCCCGTCCCGTGCATAACCGGTGTGCTTCGCGTCTTCCCCCTCCGCGTTTTCCATGTGACCCGAAATCACCGTTTCGTCAGCCGTGCATAATGGGCCTAGGAGAAGCTTTACCACTGAACTGTATGTGTATATATGTGTGTGTGTGTGTGTGTGTGTACATACACACACACATATACACACACACACACATACATACACATATATATATGGCATGAGGGAAATCAGTTCTTTTATTTACAATTCTAGCTAATGCTATAATACACTGAATTATCTTTAATATACTTAATACATATTTGAAACCAGCAGCTGATAAAATTTAATTTTATGGTGCATTTGGTCAACTTGTGTGGTTCATCAAAGTATTAGATCATCAAATCACCTATTAGGGTACACTTTTTTTCCAGGCCAACTAATTATATGGCCATTAATATAATTTCCATGCAAGTTAACCCTAATCAAATCTCACTTGTAAAAAATACAAACAGATGGCTGAAGGCTAGCAAAAAAACCCAACAAAAAACCAAGTCTTCTCTTCTTATCTTCCTTTAATTATTCGATCTGTAACCAGACTTGGCTCCTCATTTTTCAGGGCTACCATATAATATGGCAAATCCAATAATAGAATGAAATTCTATTGCCTTTATGTTGTTTCTTAGGAAAAATGTATCTATTTTAAAAGACTTCAACGTTTTATACATATCTTGATTTATTGATATTCCTAGAGACTCTGTGAGAAATAACCTGAGAGTATCTGTAGATCTTCCTTTTTCCTGGCCTGCATTGTGAAAAATTACTGTAGTGATAGGCAGGAAGAGATTTTTGCCCTTGCCTCCTCTGTCACACCACCATCTGTGGAGATTTTGACTGGATTCTTATTCCATGTAAATTCCACAATCATCCTTTATATTTGTTGCCCTAGCTCAAATCCCCACAGGTGATCAGGAAATGGTTCATCCTAGTTTGAGCAGTAGCTTCCCTCCACTCTGCCAGATTTTATTTATTTATTTATTTTATTTATTTATATTTCTATACCGCCCATTTCTTTGCAGCTCTGGGTGGTTTACACTGAATATTATATAATTTACATGGAACATAATACAGACTATAACATCAAAACAACTTTCAATAAAACTTCAAAAGATTACATCAAAAGATTACAAAACCACATTTATAGTAGAAATAACAATTAACACTAACTTTGGGAGAGTCATGGGTGGGCGTCTGGGGGGACCAGCAGGTGTTCTAAGTTGGTCGGTCTCAAGCAAATGCCTGGTAGAAGAGCTCCCTCTTACAGGCCCTGAGGAACTGTGGAAGTTCGGGCAGGGCTCTGATCTCCTTAGGGAGCTCGTTCCACCAGGTGGGGGCCAGGACCGAGAAGGCTCTGGCCCTTGTTGAGGACCGACGCGCTTCTCTAGGGCCAGGGATCTGCAGCCAGTTGGAAGTGGTGGAGCGTAAGACTCTTTTGGGGGTATAGGCAGGGAGGCGGTTTCTCAGATACACTGGGCCCAAACCGCGTATGGCCTTAAAGGTGATTACCAGAACCTTAAACTTAATCCGGAATTCAACTGGGAGCCAGCCAAGTTGTTGGAGTGCCGGACGGATGTGGGATCTCCATGATGCTTTAGTGAGAATCCTGGCCGCAGCATTCTGCACCAGTTGTAGTTTCCGGATTAAGGATTAGGGTAGGCCTGCATAGAGCGAGTTGCAGAAGTCCAGCCTAGAGGTGACCGTCGCATGGATCACTGTGGCTAGGTGTTCTGGGTCCAGGTAGGGCGCTAGTAGCTTGGCTTGGCGGAAGTGGTAAAATGTCAGCCGCGCTACCTTTGTGACCTGGGCTTCCATTGTAAGGGAAGCATCCAGGATCACGCCCAGGTTCCTGGCGGAGTGCGTTGGTGAGAGCTGCACACCGTCCAGGGTGGGCATACGCGCTTCCATGTATTAACTCTGGCTTCTAGTCAGATAGTAAAGCTGCACTAAGGACTACATAGTAATCCTATAAGTTTGAGAAGAAAAGGAATAGATAGATCATGAGTTCTTTTGATTTTTCTCTTATAGTATT
>NC_135373.1:71068712-71078712 GCF_049243985.1 Paroedura picta | reverse complement strand
ACATCAAACCCAAGTATAATGAAGCATTTACAATCCATTTCATCTTTGCCTGACTAAATGGAAGTATGATTTATTTAGATCAACAAATGTTAAATGCATATGATTAGACAAAATGCCTTAAGGCTGTAGTGTGTTCACTCCTTATTCAGGTAAAATTTATTTAAAAGTGCACGCCTGAATAAGGGTACCTGTAGGAAACTTTACATGTATAAACTTGATTTTTCAAAAATCTAGCTCTAAAAATAAGGAAATTATGCTGTACAATTATGACTGTTTACGCACTGGAGGTTTCATGCCAAGCTGCAGGCTGGAGTTTTAGTCGTGGCAGGTTGCCCCACCTCTTCCTGCACCCACACGGGGGAGCATTTGGCCTGGAATCCACTAATCCATACAGTGTCCCTGTTGATACATCATGGTAGCTATGCAAAAGACCTGTCAATAGATGCCTCCTCAATCAATTAGATATGGTATTAATCTTTCAGCAAGGGAGATTCATATAAATTAAAAATGGTATGGTACTATGTGTCTAATCTTTTGATATCTTTCATATACACTAAAGAGCCAACACTGTAGGGACATGCCTGCATCCTGCAGTAGAGTTCAATAGGATTGGCCAGATGAATTTGTCAGAGGACAGGAGTGGCATTGGGGTTAAAGTCCATTATGTTGGACTCTCAGTTCACATTGACCAGGCTGGTCACAATATAGAGTTAGGCAGTTGGTACTTCATTAGTTGCCATAAGTTATCTGAGGAATGGATGGCCCAGGCTAGCCCAATCTCATTAGGTCTCAGAAGCTAAGCAGGGTTGGCTGTGGTTAACCACCAAGGAAGTCCAGGCTTGCTACAAAGACACAGGCAATGGCAAACCACTCATGTTCATCTCTTGCCTCAAAAGCCTTATAGGATCACCTTTAGTTGACTGTGACTTGATAGACATCATCTCAAGATTTCTGTGTCTGTTTAATTAGATTCCCCAGATATCAGCATCCTGGGTGCTAATCTGCATTCAGTATTTATTTAGGATTTCGCTTAGATATTTGCTCATCATTATTTTCTGGTACAATGTACCAGATTTGCGACTATATATTAAGTGAAGAAAAAGTACATTATTATAGCAGATGTGATAACAGGTTACATCTGCAATGCCATTTATAGATATGTGGTCCATTGCTATGGGTTCTATGGCAAATATGTTCAGCCATCAAACAATTTAGCTTATCATGGCCAGTTGTAACATTCATGCTTGATCTGATAATCAGCTATTTGGTTTGCTGAATAGCCCTGCTCTGAGTTTTTGCAGAGGTATTCACATGCAAATACATTTGCAATCCATCAATTTATTTGAGAACATGTACACATGGAAAATTAATTGTATTACACAGTACTTTTAGGAAGATAATAATTGCAGCAACCTGCCAAACAGCTACAAAATGATCAACAGACAGGTAAACAGTTCATTTTAAAAAATGCCTGATTGGAGCTGGTGAACAGGACATGAGTTGAAACACCAAGTGTTCACCTAGGAGAAGAAGAAGAGGAGGAGGAGGAGGAGGAGTTGGTTCTTATATGCTGCTTTTCTCTACCCGAAGCAGTCTCAAAGGCCTCTTATGTACGGCGCACAGCCGCCATCCTGTTGTGGTAGGCCAGGATGCCTCACCATTCCCCGCGTATGCATGGGGGTGGGGCATCCTAGGCTGCCCTGGCATAGCACACACACGCTGAACGCCGGGGACAGAAGGCAAGCTGGCATGGCGGGGGGGGGGAGTTTGGACAGCCCGGGGAGGTAGGGGGGGCCTCAGCCCCCCCTCTGCAAGCCCAGGTGGGGGCAGGGGGTCACCCCTGCCAGCTCCGGGGCTCTGCGGAGCCCACAGGGGCATGCAGTGACCCTACAGAGACACCATGGGTTCGGGGATGGGCGGGCCGACAAGCCTGGCGCTGGCGATTACGCTCAGCGCTGGCCCACCGCAGCTCCAGCTTACCCAGGAAGCTATGGAAGATCCCATGGTCGCTTACCATAGCCCTGGGCTGGGAGGCACCCATACTGGCAGTGGCAGCAGCGAGCGTTATTGGTGATTTTAACCGAAGCACTCCTGCTGCCAGCGTGGGCATTCTTGCCTGTACAAAATGGGCCAATGCGGCTTAGAATTACCTTCCCTTTCCTCTCCCCACAACAGACACCCTGTGAGGTGGATGAGGCTGAGAGAGCCCTGATATTACTTATCAGTCCTATGGCAAGCCCAAGGTCACCCAGCAGGCTGCATGTGGGAGAGTGTGGAATCAAACCCGGCTCACTAGATTAGAAGTTTGCATTCCTAACCACTACACCAAGCTGACAGTATTCCTACTGTCAAAATAATAGGTGACTGATGCAATTCTGTCTGTCTGTCGTCTATCTATCATCTATCTGATAGGAATAGTTGGACATCGAGTGTATGGAGGAACACCGGCAATGTTAATAACTGAACAAAGCTTTTTATTCTCCCAATACTGTAAAGACAATGGTTAGATGATCCAAAGGCGAGGTTAGATGAGTCACAAATTGGGATTAAGATTTCAGGGAGAAATATCAACAACCTCAGATATGCAGATGATACCACTCTAATGGCAGAAAGCAAAGAGGAACTAAAGAGCCTCTTGATGCAGGTGAAGGAGGAGAGTGCAAAAATTGGCTTGAAACTCAACATCAAGAAAACTGAGATCATGGCATCTGGCCCTCTCAATTCCTGGCAAATAGATGGGGAAGAAATGGAGGTAGTGACAGATTTTATTTTCCTGGGCTCCAAGATCATTGCAGATGGGGATTGCAGCAAAGAAATTAAAAGACGCTTGTTCCTGGGGAGGAAAGCTATGGCAAATCTTGACAGCATCCTAAAAAGCAGAGACATCACCCTGCCAACAAAAGTGTGTTTGGTCAAGGCTATGGTCTTCCAAGTTGCAATGTATGGTTGTGAAAGTTGGATCATAAGGAAGGCCGAGCGTCAAAGAACTGAGGTTTTCAACTCTGGTGCTGGAGAAGACTCTTGCGAGTCCCTAGGACTGCAAGGTGAACAAACCAGTCAGTCCTAGAGGAGATCAGCCCTGACTGCTCTTTAGAAGACCAGATCCTGAAGATGAAACTCAAATACTTTGGCCACCTCATGAGAAGGAAGGATTCCCTGGAGAAGAGCCTAATGCTGGGAGCGATTGAGGGCAAAAGAAGAAGGGGATGACAGAATGAGATGGATAGCTGGAGTCACTGAAGCAGTCGGTGCAAACTTAAATGTACTCCGGGGAATGGTAGAGGACAGGAAGGCCTGGAGGATCATTGTCCATGGGGTCGTGATGGGTCGGACATGACTTCGCAACTAACAACAACAGCAACAGATGATCCAAATATGCTTACGTGTTGGGTAATATGTATTTACTATAAACATTTAAACCGAATTTAGATGCTATTGAGTATATATACATATCTTTAGCCAATATGTTTGGTTTGTGTGTGGACACACATGTTACCTGATTGGCCCTACCTGTAAATGAAGAGCATAAGGTTGTTCATATGAATTGCACATTCATGATCATAGTAATAACAACAACAGATATGTGACCTCTTAAGTTTATTTTATACTAGTTTCAAAGCCCCTTTATAAAAAGGGGTTTTGAAAGGGGAGAAGGCGTCAGACCGGCAGGGAGGGAACCCCCAGCAGCCGCGCTTCGCGCGACTGCTGGGGGTTCCCTCGGGCGGCGGTCTGGGAGCAACTGCGAGCCGCGCTGCGCGCGGCTCGCAGTTGCTCAGGCTGGGAATCGGAGGGAGCAATCGGCAGGCGCTTTGCGCCTGCCGATTGGTCCCTCCGATTGTCTGTCGTGAGGAAGGGTCCAACCCAGACCCTTCCTCATCACGGACAAAGCCCACCTCTAGGGGGCTTAACTAATTATATAGTCCGTGGCGCCCGTGGCGCCATGGGCTGTTTAAAGATTTGGTCTCTTTATTCTTAAAGATGAAGGTACAAACTCAGAATGCCCCTTACACTTATTCATACCTCCTATCCCGTCCTATTCCCAGTCAGATAATGTCATTTAAAGATGTATAGCATTTTTGGAGTTGATCAGACTTTGACAGGTAATCCTATTTAGATTTCTTCCAGTATAAGGCATTTATTTCAATGGGCTTAGACTGGAGTAATTTTATATAATATTGTACTAATAGGTTTTTACGTTGATTTTACTGAGTTGTCATGGTAGCTGCTGAAAAATGGCTCATTTTGGTTGAGTTTCATGTATGAGGTTCTGAATTATGTGGGATACCACTGAATGCATACCAACACCATACCAACACCACCTTTTCTATCATTGTCTAGCAATGTTTCAAATGTGGTATATTACAATTTGAATTATAAACCGAGTCTGTGTAAAGTGGCAGGAAGAAAAATGCACAACAGAATGTAGTATCTGAAGTGTAAATTTTCAAACATTGCGTCTCTTCAAGTTATTACTGAGGTCACATATGAGAACATCACAGAAGAGCAGTTTTTCAATAGCACAACTTTAACATTGAGTCTAAATATACACATTTTCTTATCTCATGGAAAAACTCAGTCTGACTTCACATATGAGTTCAGTATATAAAACAATATAGATGATTTTTCTGATATAGTTATCTGTATATGTGTGTTGCTATGTGTGTTTCCAATTTGTAGGGAAGAATTCAAACTTCATTTACAGTATGAAGTGGTGCAGTCTATGAGTAGCATGTTTGTGAAGACTGAGTGCCAGGCTTGGAGATCAAGACACATCAATGTGGCATCAACATTTTGCTGCAGACAAGGGATGGGTGGCACAGATGGGCAAACTACAAGTCCTTTGTGTTTAATTAGCAATAACCCTACTACCCATCGGATAGCAATGCAATATTAGTTGCTCAACTCAGGTTGCCAAGTAGAAATTTTTATACTCTTTTTTCATTGCTGGATAACATTCTGGATGGTTAGATGAACTTGTAGTTGTTCCTTTTTAATAGCTCACACCAACAGGTCCAATTCAGATAATGGTGAAGCTGGAAGCCAAGGATAAGGTGACCAGATTGTCCCACTTTTGGAGAGACGTCTGGGGGTACCTGGCAAATTGTTCTTATGTTGAAATTTAAAAATATATATTACAATACTATTTTTGCGTTCTATGTGTTCTATGAAACTTTTTGTTGCCCCATATAGACCAATTTTTTAATCAAGAACCCTCCCGGTCAGTGGTGTCCTGCTTTACCAATGTTAAAATCTGGTCACCTTAGCCAAGGAGCCAATGAGAGAAGCATTGTTGTGATCCTTGTGCCTTAACAACTTCCAGGGGAATATGTGGCAAAGTTCTGAAGGCCTTGCTGAATCAGAGGTAGACAGGGTCATGAATTTGGGTGGTTTGTGAACTGAAAATTCAACACAAACTTTCATTAATTTTGATGTGGTTCATGGCAGTTCATGAAGAGAAGAAAGCAAGGGTTTAAACCTGTTTTCTGCTCTTCATGAAAAAAGGTTCTGTTCCCTTTGGTTTTTGTGCTTTTTAGTCATGAACCTCTAACTGAACCACAAAAATGCAGTTCATGTCTATCCCAACTCACAGGTCTTTCAGCATGAGAAATATGACTGTTCTGAGAAACTTAAATAGTATCTGCAAACTTAAATAGTATCTTTGGTAAAGAACAAGCACAATCTTGATACACAGCTTGAAAATGGGGTGGAGCTGCCCAAATAAGGACAGTGAACTCTTAGAGTCAAATTAAAATGCAGTCCTTAGTTTTGCACAAGCAGGCCAGAAATTTAATAAATATATAGGTAAATAGTACAGACTTCAAGTGTAGTGTATCTACCAAACTGTCCATCTACTCAGAAAAGACATCTATACATAGTAGATATGAATGAGAAAAAAATATCACTCTATAGCCTCTTGTGGCGCAGAATGGTAAGGCAGCCGTCTGAAAGCTTTGCCCATGAGGCTGGGAGTTCAATCCCAGCAGCCGGCTCAAGGTTGACTCAGCCTTCCATCCTTCCGAGGTCGGTAAAATGAGTACCCAGCTTGCTGGGGGGTAAACGGTCATGACTGGGGAAGGCACTGACAAACCACCCGTATTGAGTCTGCCATGAAAACGCTAGAGGGCGTCACCCCAAGGGTCAGACATGACTCGGTGCTTGCACAGGGGAAACCTTTACCTTTAGCTTTAGAGTTTGTGTCCCAGAAACAACTTGAGTGCATACGTCTACTAGTATGTGGCAGCATATGCCTTGCTTCATATTCCTTGCATAGCATTACCTCCCCTAAACTATACACACTCCAATTTTATGCAAATAAACCAAACTATACTCAAATAATTAACCCTTCATTTCCCAACAAGAATTCCAGAGGACTGATTTCACTGCAGGGGAAGAGTAATGGCTCAGTGATAAGAAATCTGTTTTACATGCAGAAATCCCCAAATTAAGTCTTTGGTTTCATATTTAGAAGTCTACTTCCTGTTTCATATTAGTTCTAGGGTACCAGAGTCTGAAGGAGGGGAGAGGCATGGTATAGCCCAATCACATGATATCTTGGAAGCTAAACAGGGTTGGTACTTGGATCAAAGACTACCAAGGAAAACTCTGCAGAAGAAGGCAATAACAAACCACCTCTGCTTCTCACTTGCCTTTAAACTCCATGTTGCTATTGCCATGAGTCAGTTGTGTTTTATGGCACATATGTATGTATGGCAGTGGAATAGTTCCAGTCCTGGTTTTGCTTATGGCTCTGGATAAGTGGGAAAGGCAACTGCTGTGATGGGCTTGGGTTCTTTTCTTTGTTTGTTTTGAATCAAGTTGTTCTTGGTTTACTCAGCATAACCCTCAACATATTCCTGAGTGACAGTGTTATCCAACATCTAACCTTTCCAGTTACAGAGATGAGATGGAAAGTGATTTGAAAAGACTTCTGCCTAAGACCATGGAGAACTGCTGCTAGTCACAGTAGACAGTACGGACTTTGAGTGATGAAACGTCTGACTCAGCCTAGGAAAGCTTCATGTATTTACATTAGCATGAAACAGTTAAAGGTTATTGGTCTTCAGTGCTGGCACAACACAAAGATAGTATACCATAACAGTGCCTTGCCATGTGTTCCCTTTTGTGTTGATTCTTGGCCAGCTGGATTCTTTGCAGTAATGTAAAAGTGCTGACTTGGGCATATGTCCTTATGTGTGCTAAACAGGCAAATGACCTCTAACTCATGACTGATTTGTGTGTGACCCTGGGTTTCCTCCTTCCTTTTCCTCTTACAATAACTAGCAGTGTGAATCATTACAAGGCACTTTGGCTGTTTAATGCAGGGGGCTGCCGTAGAAAACACAAAGAAGGCCATGAATTTAGTCTGGTGTATAGAACTGATGTGTGCACGTGTGTTTATCAACGTTTGCACATGCACTGTGGTGTTAACATCAGGGGTCCAAGATATGCACTGAGCTCTTTGTCTGACAGCCTGATTCTTAAGCGTAGTGGTAGAGAATTTGCTGATATGGAAGAGAGTGGGGCAGCCCCTGCTTTCTCTTCACACACGGTGAAGACCTGCTGAGCTTTGGATTGTAGCCACTGTGTATAAGCTGTATAAAGTCAGAAAAGCCGTTGAGTAATTCATCGATACTCTTTGGATCTTAGGCTAGACAAAGTAGGAAAATTAAAGCACTAGAGCCACCTTCTGACTGCAGCAATACTGCTTCACTCTGAATAGACACTGAGTTAAGAAGTTTAGGGGCAGGGTAAATGTAGTGTCCCATTCAGTCCTTCACCTCTGGCTTCCTTTTGACAGTTTAATTTATTAAAGGAGTGTTTGGGTGTATTGGTATCATCTGAAAAATACGTAGAGCTTGTACATTATTTAGCATTTTCAAGCACCTGTCCAAAGTTGTGTATAATTTTGAAAGCATGTCCAAAGAGGTGATTGCTTGTGTGTATTCTATGTATTTATGATTCATCATGTTTTTTCTTTAGAATGAGTAAAATTACTGTTAATTTTCACTTCCAGATTGGAAATCAATCATGTTTACGGACAGTTTGCAAACTGCTCATGATTATAGTACTAAAGTAAAATCCAGAAGCAGAAGCAGCATTTGCATACTTGTGCACTGAATAGATGTTTCCTTTTGCACTTATAGGGAGACGTCCAGAAAAAAAAATGCCAGAAGAATCTTTCTATGTGCCGATTGCCCTTGTAGAATCATAGTGTTTGGCTGCAAACCAGCACAGTGTTAAAACACACCCAGAGACTCTCTGATTTCATTTGGACGTGCCCATTACATTACGACTACTATGTGGAAACAGATTTCACTCATTTCAATGAATACACTCACAAAATTTGTCTGAATACAAGAGTATTTAGATGCCCAGAGACGTATGGAAGGGCAGTATAAAAATCTAAATAAATAGTTATGCGTGCATGGGAAAAGACTCCTATTATCAGGACCTATGTATACAAAAGAGTATTTTCAGCAAGATGTATACTTCTCCTTCTCTAATTTAGTTGTAAACACACCATTGAACATATGAATGGTACCATGAGTTATGATAGCATTGGTCACCTTTTGCTCTGATGAACACAGGCTGGCTCCAATTATCCCTTCCCTCCTTCCTATGAGTCCTCTAGACCAGTGGTCCCCAACCTTTTTATCACCGGAGACCACTCAACGCCTTTTACTGAGGCCCGGTGGGGGGGGTAGTTTACTCCTCTACTCTCAACCACTGCCCTAATGCTCTCTGATCGCTATGGTAATGTTTAAACATCCCTTCAAAATAAGATACAGACACGCCACAACAATGAACATAAGGAACATTTTATTTTCATGGAAATTTTAACTCATGACAATGACAAATCAATGGAAACCCTGAGCTTGTTTCTCTGCAACAAGATAGTCCCATCTGGGAGTGATGGGAGACAATGACACCCAAAGTGTGTTGTAAAGGGCCGGGGGGGGGGGTGCAGTAAAGGGCCGGGGGGGGGGAGAAGGCGTCCTTCAGGGCCCACCTCCAATTAGTCGAAGGACCACATGTGGTCCATGGCCCACAGGTTGGGGATCGCTACTCTAGACAGTGTTCCCCAACCCCCGGGTCACAGATTGGTACCGGGCCGTGGAGCCCTTGGTACTGGGCTGTGTTGGGGGGGAGGGAGGCATGGGCACAGGCGCCGATCACTCCCAGTGCAGTGAGTACCACACTGTGGGGGGAGGCATGGGCACCAACGTACTGGCGGGTGCAAACACGCAGGCACCTGCGTGTTTGTGCTCGCCGGTGTGCAGGCACCCACACCTCCCTCTCTCCCCCGGTCCCTGGCCCGAAAAAGGTTGGGGACCACTGCTAGAAGATCATAATTCAACTGCAGAATATCATAAAATGAAAGCATAACTAGAAAAGAATTAGTTTACAGTCGTATCATGATCAAACATGCTGCTCATGATGGATGTTTGTGGCGAGTCAACTTAATCCAAGTATCCTCTTCTGAATTTGGAATCAGTAAAGGTTCCAGGCATGTTTAGAGGTTAGTTACACTATGAATTATGTCTTAAAACTTCCTTTGTATACTGGAAATGTAAGGAGAAGGATGTGAGATCAGATGCCCACAAAAATAGCTACAACATCCATTCTATTGCATTTTTATGTATGTTTAATCCAGGTACATTCCTACTGATAAACTTAGAAAACTGGCTCCAATTCCTCACAGTGGCAGCTGCTCCAGGCTGCCGATGGTGTGTTGCGATGGAGCAGCATGCTCTGCTGCTTCCTATGTCCCTACCGGCGACCAATTTTGGTGGCAGACCCTGTCTGCCCCAGATTTCTGCATCTCTACGGACACAGCAGGGATGGAAAGGATTTACTGTACCCCAGATTTCTGCATCTCTACGGACACAGCAGGGATGGAAAGGATTTACTGTGCCCCAGATTTCTGCATCTCTACGGACACAGCAGGGATGGAAAGGATTTACTGTGCAGGAGGATGGCAGGTTTTCCCCCCCTTTGC